>NC_143581.1:155683552-155767943 GCF_048544385.1 Mastigoproctus giganteus | reverse complement strand
TTCTTGGGACTGGTATTTGACAAGAAGTTGACCTTCCTGGAACATATCCATTTTGTTCATCTGCTCCTGCCTCATAACTTCACAAGTATCTCAGTTTAGAGTACTGGTTGCTTAGATGGATGAACAGGGTAGTAGTCCACCACCTAACTATCTCCAGGTCGATCCTACAGGCAAATCTGGGCACCACTCCCGGGAGACATATTGTGATGACAAAAAATTTCCTCATGCTTGCACGGCTTCTAATGGGGCGAATTGATGTTCCATCTGTATTCACGTTAATCTCAGGCCCGAGGAGGGAAACAGGGGAGCACCCCAACTCCAGTCTCCCTCTGCTTCTTACTGTCAAGCATTGATTCCCGAGGAAATTTTCCAGCCAATTGTTTTCAGATCTTCAGTAAATTTAGGATCCACCCTGATAGGTTCTGTGAAGACAAGCTCTACAGAAAGGAACTCCTCTAAGAACTGCTACCAGGTAATGAATCTATGATATTCATCTGCTCCTGAACATGACTGACTGTTTTTTTTTTTTTTTCTTGTTTTTTTAAATTACCTATTTGTATTTCCCAAAGACTTTGTTTTGTCTTCATGCAATTGTATATTTAGTATTTTTAATCTAGGAAATGTCTCGAGTCTGGCACACATGAACTCTTGTATATTGTACGTGTTCCTCGCACCTTAGTCTGTACATATTCACATCCTTCTGGCACAGAGCCATCCTGCAGTGACCCAAGGTTTCTTGGGAAATAAACTGATTTTAATAATAATAATATTCGTCAGCTCCGTACGAAGTGCATGAGAGGCCTTAATATTCTCCATTCTCTGTCCATTACCTCTTGGGGTGCAGATCGATATACTTTACTACGCATCTACCATGCACTTATACACTCCAAACTATATTATGGGTCCAAAGGTATATGCGTATAGGTATAGGAGACCGGTGTAATTACTTAACAAGTACAGGTCACTGTTGAAAAAAAAAAAAAGCCGTGAATTAGGGTTGAATTTGAAAGTGTCTGCAATTCTGCCCAGACACGATAGAAGGGAGTATATGATGAGAGCCTTTTCGATCAATTCGGCCCTGGAAAGATTGTGCAAGGCTCGAGGGGTAGAATTTTTTTCAGCCTGGTCTGCACTTGTTCACAGGAGAGACTGCTTTTACAGGAATGGGATACACTTAAATAGAAAGAATGCAAGAATATTTGCTGATGCTATCGAGGCAGCGTTAGGTGGGTCAAGAAACTGCTAGCTTGGGGGGATAAAGGACTAATAGATTAACAGTAGCCGCTGGCAGAGGTGCAAGTGATTCTTGCTCTGATTTTATTGGAATGAACAGCAGCCTCGAAAACAAGATGCAGGATATTTCAGAGACTGCAGAGTCATTACGGTACAAGTAAACACATGGGTTGTGTTAGGGTAGCTAAGAATAGGAACAGGTGCATGTATACTTGCGTGTACACCAATGCTATAAGTTTGGTAAATAAATTTGATGAATTTGAGGTATTGCTCAAAATATCAAAGGCAGATATTGTTCGGATATCAAAGACGTGGTGTCACACAGATATAAGGAATGCAGAACTGTAGGCCCTGGATGCCAAGCATTTTTCGTGGCCAAGCGATTTTCTGAGCTCTATAAAGTGATTCAAAGTGTTCTCCTTTAAAGGAAACACTCTTCTTTTAAGTTCCCCATTAGTTTCTCTTAAGTTCTTAAAAAAAGCACAGTAGACTTCATCTTACAAGTTGTAAGTTTAGTCAGTTGTAAGTTAAGTTTAGTCTTCATCTTACAAGTTGTAAGTAAAGTTAACTTTCATTGATATTTATTTAATTTTATAATGGTAATTACGAGATCTGCCTTAAACACGTCACAGGGTATCGTGACTCACACGGAAATAGCCGATGGCGATTTACGGGTGAGTAATGATTTTATCCATTGTGGAACCTGTGGAATGTTTTCCAAGGTCGACCTGGTGACTAATCCTACCTCACCTGGGGATTCTTTTCTTTTCTTTGTGATCGATGTAAGGAATGCACCGATCTTAAATTACAATTTGGTGCAATGATGGAACAATTTGAGTCCCTGAAAAAACGGGTGCGTGCCCTCAAGAATAATGCATCTGGGAGCTCGTCAGGGACTCAAGACTCCAGCAATCTACCAAGTGATGCACACCCGATTCGAGCCTCAAAACAGAAAAACCAAGTGCAAACTACTCTGGTTAAAAAGGACATTGTTTTATTAGGAGACTCCATTGTCAGGGAAACGGGGAATATTTTTTGTAATAAGGATAGTTGGAGTAGAACCAGGGTATGTCTGCTCGGAGCAACTATTGATGATATCACCAACAGATTGTCAGATATTACAAGTTGTCAGATATTACAGATTGTCAGATATTATAAGTCAGTTGTAAGTTAAGTTAAGTCTTCATCTTACAAGTTGTAAGTAAAGTTAACTTTCATTGATATTTATTTAATTTTATAATGGTAATTACGAGATCTGCCTTAAACACGTCACAGGGTATCGTGACTCACACGGAAATAGCCGATGGCGATTTACGGGTGAGTAATGATTTAATCCATTGTGGAACCTGTGGAATGTTTTCCAAGGTCGACCTGGTGACTAATCCTACCTCACCTGGGGATTGGAAAGAAAAGACAACTTTCCTTTTATGTTTATTAGAGTTACTAACCCAACTAACCTAACAACCGCTTGGCCACGCGTGGCATTACTCCTACCTCCCTGTGGCGGGGCCGGTAACCTGAGTGGGAAAGCCAACCCTCAGGGCCAAAAGGAGTACAAAATGGACAAAGAAACCTTTCCCTCACTTGATCAAGACCAACCCGATCATGACTCCTATCAAAATAAAAGACAAAAAACAAATCTATGTCAGCAAGATCACCCAGCCTTTCTCCCTATTCTTTCTGTATCAGGTTTTCCTGTGAGAAATTATCCCTATTTGTAATCCAGAAATGCTTGGAAAAGTGCTGCAGGATCACCGAAGATGGTAAAGCGATTACAGTCTGGAGATCTGGTGGTAGAGACGATGAAGCCAAAACACTCGGAAATATTATTGAAACTGACTACCTTTGGTGAATTCCCATGAAAATAACACCTCATGCCACTCTGAATACATCTAAAGAAGTTATGGCAGAGTGGGATCTGATTAACATCTCAGAGGATGAAATTATACAAGAATTGACAGATCAAAGAGTAATACATGCAAAAAGAATATTAATCCAGAAAGATGGAGAATTAAAGCCAACAAGGAACATAATACTGACATTTAGTACCCCAAACTTACCAACAATGGTTAAAGCAGGGTATCTGAATTGTCGTATACGTCCATATATACCGAATCCCATCAGGTGTTATAAATGCCAGAAATATGGACACTCCCAGGTAGCATGCCGTGGCACTATGATTTGCCCAAACTGTGGTTCAACAGAACACACTCAAGCTGATTATACCGTAACCTCCTTCACCTGTCCCAATTGCAAAGGTAACCAACTGGCATATTCAAAAAATTGTGAAATGTGGAAAGTGGGGAAAGAAATACAAAACAGAAAACAAAGTAATGTATCAGGTAGCCAAAAAGCACATCATGCAGTTTATGCCGAAACGCATGTATGCACAAGCAGCCCAACACAATTATTCTACTGCTACTCAAACTGACATTGCAGTCCCTCCAAACATATCTTTTGCAGATTGGGCCAGGTCCGTGCTTAATGCTAAGCCACAACCTGCCAAACACAAGCAACTGGAACAACGAATTAATACTCCAATTTCAGTTCCGCCTAACATGCTGAAACTATGAAAAAAGCAGAAAACACAGTACCAACAGATCAAGCTCAGACCAAGAAACAATTCCCTATACATATGGATGTTGACAACAAAACTGACCAAGAAGAAACTATATTAGAACTTCATGCAGAAGAACACATGGATACAGAGAGACCAGTTTTCCCTAAAAAGACAGAAATAAATCAGGTCGTTACAAACAAACTATTTCAAAAAAACAGACTGATCAAAACATAACTCCTAAAAGCAAGTAATGCAGCACATACTTCAATGGAATTGCAGAGGCATACGAGCCAATACTGATGATATATATGACCTGATCAATAAGTACAATCCAATGAGTGTGTCTGCAAGAAACAATTTTAAAACCACAGGTAACTCTCTCAATTAGAAACTTCACAATGTACAGAAAAGACCGGAATACTGCAAAATCCGCACATGGAGGAGTAGCAATACTAGTTAACTCTAAAATCCCAGTTTGACATATCTCTCTACAGACTGACTTAGAAGCTGTTGCTGTGTGTATTGCGCTTGGAATAACACTAACTCTTGTTTCAATTTACCTCCCACCAAACAGACTTTTCATGCTTAAAGAACTAGAAAATCTTATAGCACAATTTCCAGAACCTTTCTGCCTGTTTGGAGATTTCAGTGGGCATCACCCGTTGTGGGATCTTCCAAGTATGGATAAAAGAGGACATAAAATAGAGACATTACTGAATCAACAGCAGTTAACCTTGCTAAATACTGGCCATCACACTTATGTCCATCTACCCACAGGCTCCACTTCAGCAATTGATCTGTCAATCTGTTCTCCCATACTGTTCCCCAGTATGGAGTGATCAACCGTATATGATCCACACAACAGCGATCATTTTCCAATTATATGTAAAATACAAACAAAACAATCCCACTCCCCAGATTACAGAGTAAAATGGAAATTCACAAAAGTGAACTGAACAAAATATTCAGTATGTGTTTATTTCGATGATCAATTTATTAAAACACAACCAATAGATAAAGTCACAGAGAACATCACCACACAAATTTTGGTAGCAGCTTCTAAGGCCATTCCTCAATTCCTCTGCAAACCAAAAAAGACATGCAAAACACTGGTGGAATGAGGCCTGTAACAGTGCAAAACGAGAAAAAAATAAAGCTTGGAACCTATTTCGTAGATTTCCTACAACAGCCAACCTCATTTTATATAAAAAAACAAAAGGCAATTGCACGACAAATCAGAAAACAAGCCAAAAAATAATCGTGGATAACATTTGCCAGTACCATCACGAAGGATACCAGCAGTCTGCTAATATGGAAGAAAATCCAACAATAAAATAATAAGTGCATTCCCGTTTCTGCTCCAATCTTGATTAAGAATGGACAAGAACTGTCCTCCCCAAAGGAAATAGGCGATTTCCTTGGAGAGACCTTCAGTCAAATATCATCAGCTTCTGCGTACGACAATTCTTTCCTGAAAATCAAAACCTCTGCAGAAAAATATAAATTAAATTTCAACACCACCAAATCCCTTCCTTATAATCAACCATTCATCCTATCTGAACTCCAAGAAGCTCTGAACAGATCAGCAAACAGCTCAGCAGGACCAGATGGAATCTATTATATAATGCTTAAACACCTAAATAATACAGCTTTAAGATTATTACTAGTATTCTACAACCAGATATTTCTTGAATGTGTTTATCCTTACTCATGGCATCATTCAGTAATTCTTGCCTTTCCAAAACCAGGAAAGGATCAATCGCTTCCACAAAACTACCGACCAATTTCCCTAACCAGCTGTTTGAGTAAAACACTAGGAAAAAATGATACATAGGAGATTAAAATGGATACTAGAAAGCAAAATGCTACTAAATATCAACCAATATGGTTTCCGACAAAACAGATTGTGCTTGGACCTTATGGTAAGAGCTGAAACTAACATTCGGAATGCATATGTTAAAAATGAACATCTGGTAATGGTGAGTCTAGATATTGAAAAGGCATTCAATACCACATGGAGGTATGGCATTCTTCGAGTATACCCTAGGGTTGAGAGGACACATACCTCAATTCTAAACCAGAACTCAATTCATCCAGAACTTTCTCAAGTGCAGAACTTTTCAAGTTCGTCACCAGAATGTACTTTCACAATATTTTATTCAAGAAGAAGGGGTGCCTCAAGGGTCCATACTTAGTAATACCCTCTTCGCAATTAGACTAAATACCATGATGCAGAATATTCCCAAAACCGTAGAAATATATATGTATGCCGACGATCTTGCTATATCATGCCATTCACCAACCATTAACAGCATAGAGAGACAGTTACAACTTTCCATAAATAAGTTAGAGACATGGACTGTACAAAATGGTTATCGTCTGTCAAAGCAAAAGACAATTGCAGTTCATTTCTGTAAAAAGCGCAGATTACATCCAGAGCCTGAACTTAAATTAAAAAACCAACCAATTCCTCTTGCCAGCAATATCCGCTTTTTAGGTTTAATATTAGATCCTAAACTTAATTTTGCCATGCACATAACTTATCTCAGAACTCTCTGCTTGAAAAAACTTAGTATACTCAGAGCCATCTCTGCCATGGCATGGGGTGCAGATAGTTGCACTCTCCTGCATTTGTATTGTTCGTTCATCAGATCCCATCTAGATTATGGTTCAATAGTATACGACTCAGCTAGGAAAACTGTACTTACAAGACTGAATACAATACAGCACAGTGCTCTTCGCACTGCTCTTGGAGCTTTTCGAACATCCCTGGTCCAAAGTCTCTATATAGAGGCAAACGAACCACCACTCCACCTCAGAAGGAAAATGTTACTCCTCACCTATGCAGCCAGGCTTAAAGCCTTCCAGATCATCCGAATCAACCGCTCATTTCAATCCTGAAAGTATAACATTCTATAAAATAGACCAACTGGTATTAGACTACAAGATTTGATGCATTGCTGGAACGTTCATTTTGAAAACATGCCCATCTGATCTGTCTTGGTCCTCGAACCCACCTTACTGTGACACCTATTTCCAACAATGGGGGAAAAAGTCTGTGGAAAGCTGTTACGTCAAGCAACTGCACGAAGGACATGCCGCTAGCAATGCGCAGAGCTGCTTAATATATACTGATGGCTCAAAATCAGATGATGCCGTAGGTGCTGCAGCAGTCTTTCCCACATTTAGAGTATCTGTATCTCTCCCGGCTGAATGTAGCAGTTATACTGCGGAACTTTATGCAATCCACCTAGCTATATACAATATCAACATCTGTCTCAACACTAATAGTTTAATATATACAGACTCCATGAGTGCACTTTCCGCAATAAGTAACAATTTCTCAACCCCACATCCCATAGTAAAAGAAATCCGGTCTCTTGTAAATCATTTGAGAAATCTGAATCATACCATAAGTTTCTGTTGGATTCCAGGGCATGCTGGAATCACAGGTAATGAAACAGCAGACCAGGCAGCCAAGCACCCAAAGAGCAATACACCTCCATCTTACCAAGTACCCTATATAGATTTCCTAAAACATATCCAACGCATCTGTAGGAATCAATGGTTAAACATTTGGAAGACACAGACAAACAAATTATTTGAAATTAAACAAGAACCACAAATATGGAGCTAGAACTTGAGGAAAAACAGGCATGAAGAAGTAATACTGGCAAGATTGTGCATAGGACACACACACGCCTGACCCACTTGTTCCTGCTCATGGGCAATGACCCTCCTGTATGCATGCATTGTTCATCACAACTTACAGTTTGACATATTCTGTTAGATTGTTTGTATTATTCTCATATCAGAAATACTACCTTCCTTTCTCTGACACAAATGCAAGAACATTTATCACTAACCCACCTATTGGGAAACAATGCCAATCTGGATGAGCTTTTCGCTTATCTCAAACAAATTAGACTTTATGAATATATCTAATAACAAATAAGGCAAACTCCGGTACCATTTCAAATATTTTAATAGGCACATTTTGGCCTCAGTTGCCCTTGTGCCAAAAAATCCTCTACAACAACAACAACAGAACTGGAATTTGGGGAGTACAGTGTGTACAGAAAGGATAGACAGGGCAGGAAGGGAGGAGGGGTTATGCTGTTAGTTAAGAAACACAAATATCTACTTCTCCAAAAACCATACTGGCTTGGATTCAATGTTTTTTTAGTCTTCAAAAACCATGTTAGTAATATATACAAAGCGTGTACACCAATGCTAGGAGTTTGGTAAATAAATTTGATGAATTTGAGGTATTGCTCAAAACATCAAAGGCAGATATTGTTGGGATATCAGAGACGTGGTGTCACACAGATATAAGGAATGCAGAACTGGAATTTGGGGAGTACGTCTCAGAAAGGATAGACAGGATAGGAAGGGAGGAGGGGTGATGCAATTAGTTTAGAAACACATAAAATCCAAGGAAGTGAAGCCAGTCGACATCGCTGGACAGTGCAGTGTCGAGTCAGTTTGGTTGACATAAGCATTGGGAGACCAAAATCGAGAGTAGGAGTGTGCTATAGGCCTAATGACTCTGATGAGTATAGTAAGAAACTGTACAGGGAAATAGAGTGGGCCAGTAAATCGGAGAGTCTTATAATGGGGGATTTTAATTTCCCAGATATTGACTGGAATTTGTGGGTTGGTCACTCACATACTAACAAGGCTTTGTGGATTTATTGGATGATTGTTTTCTACATCAGCATGTTTGGGAGGCAACTAGAGGGAGTAATACGCTTGATCTGATTATCAGTAGTGATTCTTAATGCATTAAGAATCTGCAGATAAAGGAACCTCTAGGTGGCGGTGATCACAGTTGTTGTTGTTGTTTTGGTTTTTAGGAGCATTAGCAACTGAGGCCATATTGTTCCCTGACCTTTCCGCATCCACCACCAAATACGGAGGATGCGGAAAGGTCAGGGAATGACCACCACATATCCCCAAGCAACATAGCCTTAGTTACTAATGCTCCTAAAAAACAAACAACAAACAACAACAGTGATCACAGTGTGCTGAAGTGGGATGAGGTAACTACCATTAGGGGTAAAGGGAAGGGTTTTTGCTTTCGTAAAGGCTACTATGATGGTCTGAGACAGTATTTAAATCCTATACTGTGGGACCAACTGACTATGTTACCAACAGAAAATTAAATGGGAAGCATCCAAAGAACTTACTTTGGAAGCTACTAAGCTTTACCTACCAACTAAGAAAATATTGTTCAAGGTTTAGGCCTAAATAGATGTCAGATGAACCAATGAGACATATGGCAGAAGAGAAATATGCATGGGGTACATTTAAATTAATGGGTGACATGAAAGCCTATGATAGATATAAGCTGGTAAACAACAGTTAAGGATCCTGCTCAGGTGGCTAACGAATTAAACGAGTATTTTACATCTATATTCACACATGAGGAATTATTCAGGAAGGGGAATGCCAAAGGTGAAGTAAACTCTGGCAGTGAGCTAGATGATTTTGTAAAAACTGAGAGGAAAGTGGAGGAGAAATTGTTGAGGATAAACATAAAAAAGGCACCTGGTGCTGATGGGATCTATCCAGTTATGTCTTTGTGTGTGCACGATGTAAGGAGTGCAAGGAAATCAGGCGACAACTCAGCGTTGTTATGGGCCTTTATGAGAGCTTGAAGGACAGGGTGGATGCCCTCGAAGGAAATAAATTGAGGGGCCCATCAAGCTCTCAGCTGCCCACATCAATGCCAGAGCTTGCACTTGGTCATCAGGCAACACAGAGGCAGCCCCCTAGGCAGAATGCGCTTGTCCCACAGGAACTAGTAGTTGTTGGTGACTCTATTGTCAGGGAAACGGGGGACATGCTTTGTAAAAAGGATAGGTGGAATAGGACCAGGGTATCCGCTCTACAACGTCATCAACCTCTGCCAGGGGCAAAGGTTGATGACGTTGTAGAGCGGATATCATCTTTTAAGGGCACAAAAGGTGATATAGTTGTACACGTTGGCACTAATGATATTAAGAGTAGGAGACCGGCGGAATTACTTAGCAAGTACAGGTCACTGTTGAAAAAAAGCCATGAATTAGGGTTGAATTTGAAAGTGTCTGCAATTCTGCCCAGACACGATAGGAGGGAGTATATGATGAGAGCCTTGTCGATCAATTCGGCCCTGGAGGGATTGTGCAAGGCTCAAGGGGTAGAATTTTTTTCAGCCTGGACTGTACTTGTTAACAGGAGAGATTGCTTCTACAGGGATGGGATACACTTAAATAGAAAGGGTGCAAGAATTTTTGATGATGCTGTCGAGGCAATGTTAGGAGGGTCGGAAAACTGCTAGTTGGGGGGGATACAAGGACTAATAAATTAACAGTAGCCACTGGCAGAGGTGGAAGTGATTCTTGCACTGCTTCTATTGAAATGAGCAGAAGCCTGGAAAACAAGATGCAGGATATTTCAGAGACTGCTGGGAGTCATTGCGGTACAAGTAAACACATGGGTTGTGTTAGGGTAGCTAGGAATAGAAACAGGTGCATGTATACCTGCGTGTACACCAATGCTAGGAGTTTGGTAAATAAATTTGATGAATTTGAGGTATTGCTCAAAACATCAAAGGCAGATATTGTTGGGATATCAGAGACGTGGTGTCACACAGATATAAGGAATGCGGAACTGGAATTTGGGGAATACAATGTGTATAGAAAGGATAGACAGGACAGGAGGGGAGGAGGGGTTATGTTATTAGTTAAGAAACACATAAAATCCAAGGAAGTGAAGCCAGTCGACAAAATCATGGACAGTTTTGTGTGACATAAGCATAGGGAAATCAAAATTGAGAGTAGGAGTGTGCTATAGGCCTAATGACTCTGATGAGTATAATAAGATATTGTGCAGGGAAATAGAGTGGGCCAGTAAATCAGAGAATCTTATAATGGGGGATTTTAATTTCGCAGATATTGACTGGAATTTGTGGGTTGGTCACTCACACACTAGCAAGGCTTTTGTGGATTTATTGGATGATTGTTTTCTACATCAGCATGTTCGTGCGGCAACAAGAGGGAGCAATACTCTTGATCTGATTATCAGTAGTGATTCTTCATGCATTAAGAATCTGCAGATAAATGAACCACTAGGTGGCAGTGATCACAGTGTGTTGAAGTGGGATTTACTCAAGGAGGTAACTACCATCAGAGGTAAAGGGAAGGGTTTTTGTTTTCGTAAAGGCGACTATGATGGTCTGAGACAGTATTTAAATTCTATACAGTGGGACCAACTGATGATGTTACCAACAGCAAACTCAAAATGGGAAGCATTCAAGGAACTAATCTTGGAAGCTACCAGGCTTTACATACCAACTAAGAAATATTGTTCAAGGTTTGCGCCTAAATGGTTGTTCAGATGAACTAATGAGACATGTGGCAGAGAAGAAAAATGCATGGAATGCATACAAATTAATGGGTGACATGGAAGCCTATGATAGATATAAGTTGGTCTGTAACCAAGTCACAAAGGAGATTAGGCAGGCAAAGGCAGACTACGAAAAATCCTTGGCAAAGGATGCAAAGAAAAACAGAAAAGAGTTCTTTACCTATTTAAACTCAAGAAGGAAAGGGATGAATCAGATTGGTCCACTGGATATTGATGGTTCAACAGTTGAGGTTCCTGCTCAAGTGGCTAATAGTCTGGATGAGTATTTTGCATCTGCATTTACGCATGAGGAGTTATTCAGGAAGGAGAATGACGTAGGTAAAGTAAACATTGGCAGGGAGCTAGATGATTTTGTAATAACTGAGAGGAAAGTAGAGGAGAGATCGTTGAGGATAAACATAAAAAAGGCACCTGGGGTGGATGGGATCTATCCAGTTATATTAAAGGAGGCAGCAAAGGAAGTAAGCAAACCCCTAGCCATAATTATGAGAGCTTCTTTGGACTCAGGGGAGGTACCCATAGACTGGAGATGTGCAAATGTAACCCCAATTCACAAAGGAGGATCAAATGCTGACACAAGTAATTATAGATCTGTTAGTTTAACTTCTGTTCCAGGTAAATTAATGGAGGCACTGTTTAAAGAAGCACTGCAGGATGATCTAGACAAGAATTCAGTTATAGCTCAGACGCAGATGGTTTTGTTAAGGGCAGGTCTTGCCTGATCAATTTGATTGGATACTATGATATAGTCACAAAAGAACTGGATGCAGGGAATAACTTTGATTTATATATATATTTATATCTTAGAAAGGCTTTTGATACTGTTGCACATGGAAGACTGCTGCACAAATTGGAGCAGTGTGGCATTGGAGGCAAATTGCTGCTATGGATAAGGGGATGGTTGAGTGGCAGAAGACAGAGAGTGGTAATCAATGGACACTGCTCAACGTGGACTAATGTTATTAGTGGAGTTCCTCAGGGTTCAGTGTTGGATCTGTTGTTGTTTTCGGTGTTTATGAATGATATTGATGATGGTATATCAAGTTTAATGTCCAAGTTTGCAGATGATACAAAGGTTGGCAGGGTTGTTAAGGACACTACTGATGCTATGCTGCTGCAACAGGATATGGAAAGGTTGAACAGATGGGCTGAGAGGTGGCAAATGAGGTTTAACATTGACAAATGTAAAGTATTACATATGGGAAACAGTTACCACAGAGCAACGTATCAACTCTGCGGTAGTGCACTGACAGTGGTGGAGAATGAAAAGGACCTGGGGGTAATTGTGCAGGCAGATATGAAGTTCTCTGAGCAGTGCAGACGAGCTGCAAGAGTAGCTCATGGTGTCTTGTCAATGATATACAGGAATTTTTCTAGCAGGGATAAGGAGGTGATTATTCCCTTGTATAAGGCAATGGTTAGGCCACATCTTGAGTACTGTATACAGGTCTGGAGGCCTCATTCCAAGAAGGATGTAGAGCTGCTGGAACGGGTACAGAGAAGGGCAACAAGATTAGTGAATGGAACAAAGGGTTGCTCTTACGAAGAAAGGCTTAAGTTTTGCAAATTACAGAGTCTGGAGACTAGGCACCGGCGAGGTGATCTGATAGTAGTGTATAAGACTTAAAATGGTTTGAGCATGCTCAATGCCAATGGGATTCTTCATCTTGCTCAGAATAATCACCTCAGAGGGCATAAATTCAAATTGAGGAAGGACGGATGTCGGATAGATGTGCGGAAATTTGCCTTTGGCCAGCGGGTGGTTGGTTGGTTGGTTGGTGGAACCGACTTCCATCACTTGTTGTTGAAGTTGATAGCCTAAACAAATTTAAGGCTCAACTGGACAGGTATTTCGAGCGAACGGAGGGGTGAAATGGGAGTGGTGTGTTTTTTTTTTTTTTTTGGCTGATGCTGAATAAGCTTGCTTTCTTGCATCATATGCCTCTACTAATGCTAATGCTAATGTTATATTAAAGGAGGCAGCAAAGGAAGTAAGCAAACCAGTAGCCATAATTATGAGAGTTTCTTTGGACTCAGGGGAGGTACCCATTGACGGGAGATGTGCAAATGTGACCCCAATTCACAAAGGAGGATCAAAGGCTGACACAAGTAATTATAGACCTGTGAGTTGAACTTCTGTTCCAGGAATATTAATGGAGACACCGGTTAAAGAAGCACTGCAGGATCATCTAGATAAGACTTCAGTTATAGCTCGGACACAGCATGGTTTTGTTAATGGAAAGTCTTGCCTGACCAATTTGATTGGATACTATCATGCAGTCACAAAAGAACTGGATGCAGGGAATAACTTTGATAGTATAGATTTGGATCTTAGAAAGACTTTTGTTACTGTTACATATGGAAGACTGCTGCACAAATTGGAGCAGTGTGGCATTGGAGGCAAATTGCTGCTATGGATAAGGCGCCTCCGTAGCCAGGTGGGAAGGAGCAGTAGTGCGTAGCACACGCTTCTTGATTAGACCGGGGTTCGAGCCCGTCGCCACCAAATACGGAGGATGTGGAAAGGTCAGGGAATGACCACCGCACCGGAGCAATATGGCCTTAGTTGCTAATGCTCCTAAAAACCAAATAACTAACTAACTAACAAGCTATGGATAAAGGGATGGTTGAGAGGGAGAAGACAGAGAGTGGTAATCAATGTACACTGCTCATCATGGACTAATGTTATTAGTGGAGTTCCTCAGGGTTCAGTGTTGGGTCCATTCTTGTGTTCTGTAATTACAAATGATATTGATGATGGCATATCAAGCTTAATGTCCAAGTTTGCAGACGATACAAATGTTGGCAGGGTTGTTAAGGACACTAATGACAGTACACTGCTGCAACAGGATCTGGAAAGTTTCAGCAGATGAGCTGAGAGGTCGCAAATGAAGTTTAACATTGACATATATAAAGTACTACATATGGGAAACAGTAACCCCAGAGCAATGTATCAACTCTGGGGTACTACACTGACAGTGGTGAAGAATGAAAAGCACCTGCGGGTAATTGTGCAGACAGTTATGAACTTCTGTGATCAGTGCAGACGGGCTGCAAGAGTAGCTCATGGTGTCTTGTCAAAGATTTACAGGAATATTTCTAGCAGGGATAAGGAGGTGATTATCCCCTTGTATAACGCGATGGTCAGGCCACACTTTGAGTACTGTACATAGGTCTGGAGGCCTCAGTTCAAGAAGGATGTAGAACTACTGGGACAAGTACAGTGAAGGGCAACAAGATTAGTGAATGGAATAAAGGGTTGCTCTTACAAAGAAAGGCTTAATCTTTGCAAATGACAGTGTCTGGAGACTAGGTACTGGCGAGGTGATCTGATAGATGTGTATAAAGCCTTGAGTGGTTTTAGCATGCACAATGCCGATGGGATTCTTCCTCTTGCTCAGAATAATCACCTGAGAGGGCACAAATTCAAATTGAGAAAAGACAGATCTGCGGAAATTTGCCTTTTGCCAGCAGGTAGTTGGTTGGTGGAACAGATTTCCATCCATTGTTGTGGCAGTTGATAGCCTAAATAAATTTAAGGCTCAGCTGGATAGGTATTTTGAATGAATGGAGGGGTGAAATCGGAGTTGTTTTTTTTTTAATTTTTTTATTTATTTATTTATTTTTTAATTTTTGGCTGATGCTGCATAAGTTTTGCTTTCTTGCATTATATGCCTCTACTAATGCTAATGCTTCAGCCAGAGACAGTGTACTTCGATGGCTGGACACTGTCCATCATCAGCCTATCCATATCACTACTGGAGCATTTCGGACATCTGTCCAGAGAGTATATGTTGAAGCAAATGAACTGCAACTCTTGCTTTGACGTAAGCAGTTGTCTCTAAAATATGCTTTAAAACTGAAATCTCTGACAGATCATCCTATGTGGTCATCCGTTTTTGAGCTAAGTTGAGAAAATTTGTACAATGCCCATCAGACTGTCAACTGATCTTTTGGTATTTGAGTCGTCAAGCAGCTACTCAGAGTTTAATATCACAGCATACAAGGTTGTCCAAAATGCTGATGGAACTGTTATTTGGGTGATATTGAAGTCAAGTGGACCCAATTTCAGCGAAGTCTGAATGGTCTGTGATAGCCAAATCCTCTGCTTGCACCTTCGAGATAGTGGGACTGTTAGTAATCCTGGGCATAACCTCCATGCACAAACACTGTGGGTGACCACCCAGGTGTGAACCAATGTAAGCAGGGGTCTACGTGTGCTGCCCACACGACGTGGAGGAATGCTGCCCCTCTGTGTTACCAGGCAATACTGGGTGGTAGATAACTCTCATCAAAAGGTATAATACCACCACTTTGCTTATTGCAGGCATGAAGTGGTGGAACCCATGTTTAGTCTCCAGAACTAAGTTCCAGTCAACCCTTCCCCATCTCTTCCATCATGCAGTATGACTGATGACTTTTGAGGTTATGATGAACATCATGGCGAGATCCAATCTTCCTTACATTTCAAGGTTACAGCTCTAAAATGGTGTTCACAGGCCGGCCACTAGTTAGTACGTGGGATCGAAACTATTGGTAACTCTTTAGGAGGCTTCCCGATCAGCTAGTGTATAATCTTGCTACCTCTACTCTGCCAGATAGTGACTGGAGGGAGTTTGAGTAGTGTGTATGGGGGGGGGAGGCATTGTCGAGGCCACGTTATGTCAAAGATCTGGGTATATTCTTACCATGTGTATGCCATATCCAAAAATTTCATTACTTCAGACAGCCTGTTCCCCCACTTTTCTTGCTATTGAATACACCATGAATTGTCAAACAAATAGAGTAAGCTTATCTGCGAAAAGATCTAAACTTCCAAAACACTTCCTAGTTCATTTCACAAATATACGTGGTTTCAATTCTAATCTCAACGATGTCCATTTGCACTTGCAGTCTGCGAAGCACCACGTACTTTTTTTGACAGAATCTCAGCTATCTGTTAATTGAACTACTGTTCATCTCAGTTGCCCAAGTTATTCACTGTACGATTCCTTTTGCCTCAAAGGTGGCACTTGTGCATACATCCTTTCCGATATTCCAAGTCTCTGTCACTGAATAATTTGGAATCTCCTCTCTTCTATCTTCTCTGGCTTAAAATCTCTCTACCTCATTGTGTCAAATTCATCTCTACCATTCTCCCAACTCCAACAATCACTTGGAGCTCTTTGATTTCCTCTCTTTGCAACTTGACTTTCTCCAGTCTAATTTTTCTAACAGTAAAATAATTTTCCTTGGAAATTTTAATGTTCACAACTCCAGCTGGCTTCCATTTTCTAGTCACACTGACCCAGCTGGTCGAGATGCTGAGGCTTTTGCAATTACCAATGACCTTGCCCAGATTGTTCATTTACCTACAAGAATACTGGACAATCCTAACCATTCAGCCAACATGCTTGATCTTTTTCTCACAAACAACCCTTCTAAGTACACAGTTGAAGTAAGTGGTCCTTTAGGCACCTCAGATCACAACTTGGTGATTATCTCTTCTCCAATGGACCCTTTATAAAAATAAAATAAATTTTCTGTTTATACTCCGGCATGACAACCAAGTCAGTAGAGTTTACAATAAATCATCAATACAAATATTTATCGTATTTAGTAGTCACGGGCTTGAAACCCGGTCCACTCAAGGAACGCGTGCTATGCACTCTCTCTCCTGACCACTGGGCTACGTCAGGCCTTATCGCTATTCCCAACCTCGTGTTGATTGGCATTACAAGAATGCAAAATAAGATGACCTGCAAAATTTCTTTTCTTCTTTTCCTTGGTTGGATTACTCTTTCAAAACTTCTGATGTCAACGTTTGCTCAGATTGTTTCAGTGAAATTATTCTTGTAGGAATGGAATCCTTTATTCCACACTACACTTTAAAATCTCGTCCTTTATCTAAACCTTGGTTTTCCAATAAATGTGCTAAGGCTGTTCAAGAGAAGAACGTTGCATATTGTAATTGGCTTGTTTCCAATTCTTCTGTTTCATTTTCTGAGTACACAAAAGCTCGCAACAATTGTAAAACAGTTATTAATCAGTCCAAACTAGAGTTTGAACAGGCTAAGAGTAGAAAACTTGCTTCTTGCCCTAATGGTAGCCAAGCATTCTGGTCTCTTGCCAAAGCTATTGGCCGCAACTTTTGCCCATCTCTGTTCCCACCTCTGTCCAAACCAGATGGTTCTGTTGTCACTTCAGCCAAGGATGAAGCTGACCTGCTAGCATCCCATTTTTCTTCCAACTCATGTATTAATGATCTTGGTAAAACACCTCCCACCATTCCCAACATGCTCCATTCAATACCTCCTGTGGTCTTCAGTGAAAAGGATGTCAGAAGGATTTTGATGAATCTTGATGCTAAGAAAGCTCCATGTCCTGATGGTATTTCTCCACTTGTTCTCAAAATGTGTGCTCCTGAACTTACTCCTGTTCTTTGATGCTTTTTTCACTTTCTTATTCCAATGGTGTCTTTCCTTCTGCTTGGAAATTTGCTCATATCCAGCCAGTTCTTAAAAAGGGTGACAAATCCCTCCCATCCAATTATTGTCCAATTTCAATTACTTCTACTCTTTCTAAAGTAATGGAGAAATCAATTAACTGCCCACTGTTAAACTACCTAGAAACCTTCCATCTGATCGATGATTGCCAGTATGGATTCCGTCAGTGTCAATCCACTAGTGATATTCTGGCTTATGTTACCCATTTATGGACAAATTCAATGGAAAATTTTGGTGAAACACAAGCAGTTGCTCTTGACATATCAAAAGCTTTCAATCGTGTTTGGCATAAAGGTCTAAACAACCTTCCATCTTATAGTTTGCCAACTGTTTTTTGTAATTGGTTGTTCAGTTTCCTCTCTGATCGCTCACTCAGGGTAATGGTAGGTGGCTCTCTGTCTTCTAACTTCTTCACTAATGCTGGTGTCCCCCAAGGTTTAGTTCTTTCCCCCACTTTTTTCCTCCTGTATATTAATGACCTTCCATTGACCGCAAATCATATCCATAGTTTTGCCGATGATAGCACATTGCATTCCACTTTCCATTTTCGGAAACCTTGCCCTGCTCAATTAGTTTCAACTTCTTGAATGTCTGCTACCAATTCCTTAAATGACTATCTCCAGTGGGGCAAAGACAACTTAGTTGATTTCAATCCTTTTAAAACTCAATCTTATCTTATATCTTGCGAAATGTATTCTTTTGCTCCTATGCTTATTTTTGTGACAATCCGATTTTCTACGCAAAATGATATATTTCTTTTTGAGATTACCCTGACTTCTAATCTCTCTTGGCACAAGCACATTACAAATATTGCTTCCTCTGCATCTAAAAAGCCTCGTTTTGTCTTTCGCTTTCGACATCACTTGCTCACTTGTACAAATCGCAAATCTGCCTTGCCACAGAATATTGTTTCCACATTTGGGATGGTACCGCCAAAACCTCTCGCAGGCTTCTAGATTCCATTCGGAAGTGGGCAGTTAGGTTAATTAATGACTCCTCTCTAACAGAGTCTATCCACTTGCAGTACGTCTCATAGACGTACTGTTTCTGCTTCATGCGTTTTCTACAGATACTTCCATGGGCACTGTTCTTCTGAATTGGCTTCTATAATTCTCACTCTTTCAAAACAGTCCGAGCACGTGCCGCCACCAGCCAACATCCATTTACTGTCCAACTTCAAACTCACAGAACCAACTTTTCATCTTCCTCGTTTATTCATTCAACTGCTGTTTTCTGAAACAACCTTCTTTCATACGTATTTCCTGAAAATTACAGTCTACAGAAGTTCAAGTCTAATGTCCACAAATATCTTCTTTTGTCTTCTCAATCTCCAACCCAAGCATGGTACTAAGTACTATAGGTTCTAATACCTCTCGTGTTTGGGGTTTTCATAAAAAAAAAAGAACAAAAAAACAAAACAAATGAAACCGTGAGCTACCATTGGCTGAAGTCAAACTTACCCCAGGGGCTCACATCTGGTGAGTATGGGCTTGGCACACCCAGGGTCCTGAGCTGGATATCATCATTCTTCTCTTTCTTGGTGGTTCCTTTCTACTTTCTACTTCTCTCTCTCTCTCTCTCTCTCTCTCTCTCTCTCTCTCTCTCTCTCAGGGTAATAGGGAAATTTTTTTTTTTTTGGCCGGTGCAGCATAAGCCTCAGGCTTCCTTGCACCATATGGCTATTAATAATGATAATAATGATTTTGCACATCTATCTTTTAACTACCCTCCCTTATTTGAATTATGCCCCCTCATAAGTGTAGTCCATGCAAGAAGCAGAATGCCATCAGCATTGAGCTTGTTCAGTACATTCAAAGCCCTAAACACTTCCATCAGATCATCTTGCAGATGCATAGTCTCCAGACACTGCAGTTTGCATAACTGAAGCTCTTTCTTGGTAAGAGCACCCTTTTGTTCACTTCACCAATATTGTTGCCCACCTCTGCACCTGTATGCAGTACTGAAGATGTGGCCTAAACAATTACCTTATACAATGGGATAATCACTTACTTATCCCTGTGCCAACCAGGCTAGCCGAGTGGGTAAAGTGCCTGCCTGGCAACCCAAATGTCACGGGTTTGAATCCTGCCTCGGACATGGATCAGAGTAGAAAATGCAAAAACTTTGGGAGGTTCATTATGGCCACAGAAGCCAATGTGCCAACAACTAACAAAAAAAAAAAAAAAAAACTTATCCCTGCTATCAAAATTCCTGCATATTATTGACAAAATCTTGTGAGCTGGCCTCACAGGCCTGGAGGTACTGCACAGGTACCTCCAAGTCATTTTCATTTTCCACTAACCCTAAAGAATCTTCTGTATGGAAGTCCATAAGACTAGAGCAATTCTCCATCTTTGTTTGTTTCAAATACGAAAAGGCCGATTCACATAGCTATGTGGAACCAAAACAAGAATTTAAAAGTTCACTGCAGGTTTTTTACATTTGGGTACTTTTCTGGGCAAACTATTTCCAGAGGTCTTTTCTGATCATCTGGCTTTTAGGAAGATGTCATTTTCAAGTAATATTTTATCCATGTGAAAAAATTGTTTCATATCTAAGTCGACATTAAATGGATAAGAAATATATTGGAGTTGCTGTTTGCCAAGTGTAGGACCATGTATTTTGCTATATAAAAACATAGTTAACACTTTCCTGGCAATCCTTGAAGCTTATCCGGGTCATTGGAAAGCAGCACTGCTAAAGGCTGATAATTAACCACTCTCCCAATCTTAACATCATATGCAAATTTTCACGTGTCCTAAATGCAGACTACTGAAAAAAAATTTTTTTCAGTAGTCTGCATTTTTAATCTGTTATATAATAGAGAGTGATACAATTACAAATCTTTTTTGCTATACTGAGCTAAATACAAACCAAAACTTAACACTATCCAGAATAAAAGTTCTATGCCACAATGGATTTTTACTTGCTGCTTGAGAATTTGTTTCCATGAAAATTAAGGAATTTTCTTAGCCAAGTGTCATATTTAAAACCTCTCATATGCTAGAACAGTATTATTTAATAATTTATTATGATGCTGAATCGTTTATTTGTTGTGACATAGAACTTTTATTTTGGATAGTATTAAGTTTTGGTTTCTATTTAGCTTAGTATAGCAAAAATGGTTTATAATTGTAACACTCTCTATAATATAAATGAATTAAAATTGCAGACTACTGAAAAAAAAAAAAAAAAAGGTTTTACTGAATCTGCATGATTATATGCTTTTAACCAGGCAGTGGTGGCATCCTCCATTTGTAGCAAAGATGGTGGCAGGACACCTGATATTTTATTCTTAAATTTTTGAAACACTTTGAATTTTTTTATTTATTTTTTATTCTTTAATATTTACTTAATCTTTACTTCATACAGTACAGTGCTTCATTGTATAAAGCAATGGTCAGGCCACACCTTGAGTACTGCATACAGATCTGGAAACCTAATTTGAGGAAGCATGTGGAGCTTGCTGGAAGAGTACAGAGAAGGGTAACGAGATTAGTGAGGGGAGCAAAGGGGTGCTTTTACCAGGAAAGGCTTTAGTTCTGCAAATTGCAGCATCAGGGGACTAGGCACTTGTAAAATGAGGTTTTTTTTTGGCGCATTGGCTTCTGTGACCATATTGCACCTCCCAAGGTTTTGCATTTTCTACTCTGATCCAAGCCCGAGGCGGGATTCAAACCCGCAACCTTTTGGTTGCCAGGCAGGCACTTTACCCACCCGGCTAGCCCGGTCGGCGTAAGATTTAAGGCTTTGAATGGATTGAGCAAGCTCAGTTCTGATGAGATTCTTCCTCTTTCTCAGACCACACACACACACACACACACACACATGTGGGGACACAAATTCAATTTGAGGAAGGACGATTGCAGAGAAGATGAGTGGAAGTTTGCCTTTAGCCAGCATGTGGTTGATTGCTGGAACAAACTTCCATCTTTTGTTGTGGAAGTTGATAGCTTAAATAAATTCAAGGAAGAACTCTACAAACTATTGGTGGGAATGAATTTTTTTTTTTTTTTTTTTTTGGCTGATGCTGTATAAGCTTGCTTTCTTGCTTCATTTGCCACAGTTAATGCTAATTTCCTTTTGGTGATTTTTATTTCATCTGGTACCCGACTAATAAAAATACAGATAACAACAATTTCATTGCCATTATTGTATAAATATTAATAAATAAATATTAATACATATGAAAGTTTATTTATTTCCTCCCTTCCCAAGTTTATAAAATTATTTTGCTATTTATAGGAATTGTCCTGATCATTATCTTTGTTTACAAGGCTTAGGTGAAAATCCAAATTATGGATATACAAATTTTGATAATTTTGCATGGGCATTTTTGTCAGCATTTCGATTAATGACCCAAGATTTTTGGGAAAGCCTGTATCAAATGGTAAGTTTTTATCTCTTTTCAGAGATATTGGGGTAAAAAATTTATTTTTTAATAATTTGTATGTTAGAATAAAAACAGAAATTAGATAAAGCGTGAAATTATTTAATACTGAAATCATTTTTATATTTGTTTCATGAATAATTTTCTAATAATCTTTATATGCAAAATATTAATTAGAAAAAAAAAATAGTTTTATATATATATATATATATATATATATATCTCGTTTAGTATTTAATCCCAAATTTTAAGTTTATTTTAAATTTAAAGTTAGCTGTATCCTGTGAAAAGATTTGTTCTTTCTTCTATATTTTTCTCACAGCACTTTCTCTAGCAAACATTGAATGACAGTGAAAATAGTGCTTGAGCATTTTGTGCTGTTGTTGCTACTGGTAATGCACACCAGAGGTTTAACAGTTTAGCCAAGGATTTTATATTGTAATACATATTTTAGTTTTTGCTGTTAGGAATGCTTCCTAGCAGTAAAAATTGATTGATTGTAGGTTTTTGCCATTTAATGAGTGAGACATTAATTCCCTATCTTTAGCCTGCATCAAGATTATCATATGATTTGATCCCAGTGTGACTTGTTGTATGATCACCCTACATCAACTTAGCCAATAGTCTGACACTTCTACAACAATCTGGGGCTCACAATTGGTAGAACGTTGTCAACTCCCTACCTAGTATAAAGGGCTGCTCCACTGTAACAGAAATATTGTACAGGGAGAAACAGGTTTAGATTACAAATATGCCTTGTATTCACATGCTAGAGATATAATTGTATAGGTGCAGGATTATATGTAAATTGTTTCTTTAATGAAATGTGAACTATAAACATGTGAAGTAAATACACAGTGATGAATTTGACCATATCAGCACAGTATGTTTTAATGCAGTTTTTTACTGTAGAATAAGTAGCTCCATTGAAATTCTTTATTGCGTAGAAGTTGATAAGGAACATTGTCCGAGATAAGAAACTGTTTAGAAAGAATACTGTTTTAAAGAATACAAGGATTATTATCATTCTGACAAAACCTGTCATAATCTGAACATATGCATTGCACCATCTATAATACAGCAGTTGTGAATATGAATATGGAGTAATGACTGTATGTAATTGCAAGAGGATCTAGAAAAATTATGCAGTGAGCTTGGAAATGGCAATCGAAGTTTAACATACATGTGCAAAGTACTGCATATAGGTAGCAGTAATCCCAGAGTAATGTACCAACTGTGTGGTACTACCTGCAGGGTAGTGAAAAATGAGAAAGACCTGAGGATAATTGTGCAGTCAGATATGTAGATCTCTAAACAGTACAGACCTGCTACCCAGGACAACTAATGGTGCTTTTTCAAGGATATACAGCAATTTTGCTGGAAGGGATAAGGGGTGATTATTCTGTTGTATAAGGCAATGGTCAGGCCACACTTCACTACTGCATACAGGTCAGGAGGCTTCATTTTAGGAAGCATGTAGAGCTGCTGGAATGGGTACAGAGAAGGGCAATGAGATTGGTGTGGGGAAAAAATGGTGCTCTTACCAAGAAAATAGTTATGTTTAAGATAGCAATGTTTTTAAGAAGATTATAGTTTTAATTTTATTAAAGAATTGTATCAAGCTAATTATTAAGTCAGTATTTCCCATTTATGAAGAGTTTCGTTACAGTTAATGTACTATGTCAAAAACTTCAGTGCAATTCCACACAACTTTGTTCACTGTCATTTCATGACTCTTTAATGTTGTGAAATTATGCTTTGCTTTCTGCTACCTCCCACTTCATTCCACTTTACACCTGTTCCTGTGTATCTTTTTGCCTTATTATTATTGGAGTCTATGGAAATCTCAGGGTAACTGGAATTTATAAATATTTAGTTTTACCTCATAGTCCATATGCTACTATAACACAAATATGACATAAATATAGTTATTAGTATTAGTAGTGGCAAATGATGCTAGAAAGCAAGCTTACAGCATCAGCCAAAAAAAAAAAAATTCCCATTCCATCTATCCATCCCTTCCAATAGTTTGTCCAGTTCTTCCTTCAATTTATTCAAGCTATCCACTTCCACAGCAATGGACGGAAGCTTATTCCAGCAATCAGCCACCTGTTGTCTAAAGGCAAACTTCCGAAATCTATTCTGCAACCCTTCCTTCCTTCCTCCCTCAATTTGAATGTATGCCCCCTTATGTGCATAGTTTGAGCAATTTGAAGAATTCCATCAATATTGAGTTTTCCCAAGCCATTCAAAGCCTTAAAATCTCAATCAGATAATTTTGGAGGTGCCTTATCTCCAGATGCTGTAATTTGCAAAACTGATGCCTTTCTTGGTAAGATCAACTTTTCTTTCTCTCACCAGTCTTATTGCTCTTTTCTGTATCCACATAAGCAGCTCTACATCATTCCTAAAATGAAGCTGCCAGGCCAGTATGCACTAATCAAGGTGTGTCATGACCAATGTGGCCCCGGGTGCCAAGCATTCCGTGGCTAAGCGATTTCAGTGCTTTCGTTAAAACGATCCTTCTAAAGAGCTTTTGCCAGATAGAGATTCTTTTTTTCATTCTAAATACTGTTTTCCTCAATTTCTATTAGAGTAGCTCTTTCGCACTACAGAAGTAGGCAAAGGCCCAGAAAGGAAAGTCACTTTTCTGTTTTGTTTTTTTTCTTCTCTCACTAACACAACTAACAGCTGCTTGGTCACCTCATGGCACTGCTCCTGCCTCCCCGTGGCGGGGCTGGAAACCTGGAAGGAAAAGTTATCCTTCCAGGGCCAAAAGAAGCAAATATGGAAACCGAAAATTTTCTACCTCTCAAGACTGTAAACCTTGCTTCTGTGGATTTGCAACAAAATGATTCTGACAATCAAACCCGGAAGAGGATGAAAACAGATGCACCTCATATGGAATATCCATCTTTCCTCATACTGCATTCGCTAACAAATCAGTCATTGAGTACCTTGTCTCCTTTTTATATACAAAAATGTCTATAAAGTGTAGCCAGATCACCAAAAATGCTAAGAAGACTGAAATCTGGTGACCTATTAGTCGAAACCACCAACCGTAAACATTCCAAGTCTCTTCTCAAACTTACATAGTCTGGTGGAGTCCCTACTAAGGTATATCGTTGGCACTAATGACATCACGTTGGCACTAATGACATCACGTTGGCACTAATGACATCACGTTGGCACTAATGACATTAAGAGTAGGAGACCGGCGGAATTACTTGACAAGTACAGGTCACTGATGAAAAAAAGCCGTGAATTAGGGTTGAAATTGAAAGTGTCTGCAATTCTGCCCAGGCACGATAGGAGGGAGTATATGATGAGAGCCCTGTCAATCAATTCGGCCCTGGAAAGATTGTGCAGGGCTCAAGGGGTAGAATTTTTTTCAGCCTGGTCTGTACTTGTTAACAGGAGAGACTGCTTCTACAGGGATGGGATACACTTAAATAGAAAGGGTGCAAGAATGTTTGCTGATGCTATCGAGGCAATGTTAGGTGGGTCGGAAAACTGCTAGATTGGGGGGATACAAGGACTAATAGATTAACAGTAGCCACTGGCAGAGGTGAAAGTGATTCTTGCACTGCTTCTATTGGAATGAGCCGCAGCCTGAAAAATAAGATGCAGGATATTTCAGAGACTGCTGGGAATCATTGGGGTACAAGTAAACACATGGGTTGTGTTAGGGTAGCTAAGAAAAAGAACAGGTGCATGTATACTTGTGTGTACACCAATGCTAGGAGTTTAGTAAATAAATTTGATGAATTTGAGGTATTGCTCAAAACATCAAAGGCAGATATTGTGGGGATTTCAGAGACGTGGTGTCACACAGATATAAGAAATGCAGAACTCGAATTTGGGGAGTACAATGTCTACAGAAAGGATAGACAGGATAGGAAGGGAGGAGGGGTTATGCTATTAGTTAAAAAACACATAAAATCCAAGGAAGTGAAGCCAGTCGACATCGCTGGACAGTGCAGTGTCGAGTCAGTTTGGTGTGACATAAGCATTGGGAGATCAAAATTGAGAGTAGGAGTGTGCTATAGGCCTAATGACTCTGATGAGTATAATAAGAAACTGTTCGGAGAAATAGAGTGGGCCAGTAAATCAGAGAGTCTTATAATGGGGGATTTTAATTTCCCAGATATTGACTGGAATTTGGGGGCTGGTCACTCACACAGTAGCAAGGCTTTTGTGGATTTATTGGATGATTGTTTTCTACATCAGCATGTTCGGGAGGCAACTAGAGGGAGTAATACTCTTGATTTGATTATCAGTAGTGATTCTTCATGCATTAAGAATCTGCAGATAAATGAACCACTTGGTGGCAGTGATCACAGTGTGCTGAAGTGGGAGTTACTCAAAGAGGTAACTACCATTAGGGGTAAAGGGAAGGGGTATTGCTTTCGTAAAGGCGACTACAATGGACTGAGACAGTATTTAAATTCTATACAGTGGGATCAACTGATGATATTGCCAACAGCAAATTCAAAATGGGAAGCATTCAAAGAACTTATCGTGGAAGCTACTAGGCTTTACATACCAACTAAGAAATATTGTTCAAGGTTTAGGCCTAAATGGTTGTCAGATGAACTAATGAGGCATATGGCAGAGAAGAAAAATGCATGGGATACATACAAATTAACACGTGACACGGACGCCTATGATAGATACAAGTTGATCTGTAACCAAGTTACAAAGGAGGTTAGGCAGGCAAAGGCAGATTACGAGAGATCCTTGGCAAGGGATGCGAAGAAAAACAGCAAAGAGTTCTTTACTTATGTAAACTCTAGAAGGAAGGGGATGAATCAGATTGGTCCACTTGAGATCGATGGGTCAACTGTTGATGACCCTGCTCGGGTAGCTAACAAACTAAATGAATATTTTGCATCGACATTCACACATGAGGAGTTATTCAGCGAGGGGAATGCCAGAGGTGTATTCAACTCTAGCAGTAAGCTAGAGAATCTTGTAATAACTGAGAGCAAAGTGGAGGAGAAATTGTTGAAGATAAACACAAGAAAGGCACCTGGGGTGGATGGGATCTATCCAGTTATATTAAAGGAGGCAGCAAAGTAAGCAAACCCTTAGCCATAATTATGAGAGCTTCCTTGGACTCAGGGGAGGTACCCATTGACTGGAGATGTGCAAATGTGACCCCAATTCACAAAGGGGGATCAAAGGCTGACACAAGTAATTATAGACCTGTGAGTTTAACTTCTGTTCCCGGAAAATTAATGGAGGCACTGGTGAAAGAAGCACTGCAGGATCATCTAGACAAGACTTCAGTTATAGCTAGGACACAGCATGGTTTTGTTAAGGGGAAGTCTTGCCTGACCAATTTGATTGGATACTATGATGCAGTCACAAAAGAACTGGATGCAGGGAATAACTTTGATATTATATACTTGGATCTTAGAAAGGCTTTTGATACTGTTGCACATGGAAGACTGCTGCACAAATTGGAGCAGTGTGGCATTGGAGGCAAGTTGCTGCTATGGATAAAGGGGTGGTTGAGGGGGAGAAGACAGAGAGTGGTAATCAATGGACACTGCTCATCGTGGACTAATGTTATTAGTGGAGTCCCTCAGGGTTCAGTATTGGGGCCTTTATTGTTTTCTGTATTTATAAATGATATTGATGATGGTATATCAGGCTTAATGTCCAAGTTTGCAGACGATACGAAGGTTGGCAGGGTTGTCAAGGACACTACTGACACTATGCTGCTGCAACAGGATTTGGAAAGGTTGAGCAGATGGGCTTCGAGGTGGCAAATGAAGTTTAACATTGACAAATGTAAAGTACTACATATGGGAAACAGCAACCCCAGAGCAACGTATCAACTCTGTGGTACTACACTGACAGTGGTAGAGAATGAAAGGGACCTGGGGGTGGTGGTGCAGGCAGATATGAAGTTCTCTGAGCAGTGCAGACGAGCTGCAAGAGTAGCTCATGGTGTATTGTCAATGATATATAGGAATTTTTCTAGCAGGGATAAGGAGGTGATTATTCCCTTGTATAAGGCAATGGTCAGGCCACACCTAGAGTACTGTATACAGGCCTGGAGGCCTCATTTCAGGAAGGATGTAGAGCTGCTGGAATGAGTACAGAGAAGGGCAACTAGATTGGTGAATGGGACAAAGGGGTTCTCTTATGAAGAAAGGCTTAAGTTTTGCAAATTACAGTGTCTGGAAACTAGGCACCAGCGGGGTGATCTGATAGAGGTGTACAAAGCCTTGAATGGTTTGAGCATGCTCAATGCTGATGGGATTCAGCCAGCGGGTGGTTGGTGGGTGGAACAGACTTCCATCCCTTGTCGTGGAAGTTGATAGCCTAAATAAGTTTAAGGCTCAGCTGGACAGGTATTTCGAACGAACAGAGGGGTGAAGTGGAAGTGGTTATTTTTATTTATTTATGTTACTTTTTTTTTTTTTTTTTTTTTGGCTGATGCTGCATAAGCTTGCTTTCTTGCATCAAATGCCTCTACTAATGCTAATGCTAATGCTAATATCCTCATGCTATCCTTAATAGCTCCAAAGGAGTCATTTCCGAATGGGATCTATTAGACATCAAGGAGGAGGAGGCGGAGATTGTTCGAAAACTCCAAGACCAGAAAGTTACTGAAGCAAGACGAATAATGCTAAAGAAAGATGGAGAATTTGTTCCTACTCGTAGCATCATTCTTACTTTTTCTACACCGAACCTTCCTTCATTAGTAAAAGCAGGATACCTAAACTGCTACATCTGTCCTGTTATCCCCAATCCTATTCAATGCTACAAGTGTCAGAAGTTTGGGCATTCTGCCAAGGAGATTGTTTGCTCAAACTGCGGATCAAAGGAACATGTCCATACTGATTATAATGCCAAATTATCATGGTGTCCAAACTGCAAAGGCAACCATTCAGCCTTTTTTAGATCCTGTGAGCAGTGGAAGCTGGAGAAAAAAATCCAGAAATACAAAGTGGAGAACAAGGTCACATACCCTGAAGCCAGAAAGCACCTACTACAAAACATACCTAAACGTACATATGCTGAAGCATCCAAAAGATACCAAACAGTTTCAGTGCAAACAGATATATCAGTTCCACTAAAAGTGTCAATTTCTGAATGGGCTCAATCATTGCTATCATCTGCATTACAGTCAACAAAACACCAAACAGTAGATAGGACAAACAATACCCTGATCTCGATACTATCTACTGCTAAATCAGATCCAGTTACGCCAGATCAGAAGGAAAATTCAGTTCATGTTAGAAAGAAATTATCTGATAACACAGCTATGGATATTGCAGAAAATAATACTTATAATGAATCAATTCTAGATCTTTATGCAGAAGACGACATGGACACACGTCCATTCTTTTCAAAAAAGACAAAATAAAAATTGACCGTCACAAGCAAAGCAACATTAAAAAACAGACAGATTCAACTCTAATTCAAAACCTACAAAATGAACAACTATTTCGACAAGACAAGAAAAACAGTGCTCATGTGAAGTGGCCATACTCATAGACTCAAGGGTTCCTTGTAAGAAAATTCCTCTTCAAACTACCTTAGAAGCTGTTGTGGCTTGTGTAATGATTGGCATTGCTTTAACGATCGTTTCAATATATCTCCCTCCCAATCAGCAATGTACAATTCATGAACTAGAAAACCTTGTGTTGAAATTACCATCGCCACTCTACTTATTAGGAGACTTTAATGGACACCATCCTTTATGGGGATCTCCCATCTCAGCCAGACATGGAGTACTCATTGAAATACTACTAGACAGACAGAATTTAACATTACTGAACACAGGCTTACCCACTTACATTCATTTTCCTACTGGAGCATCATCTGCAATAGGCCTCTCAATCTGCTCTCCAATCCTCTTCCCAAGTGTCGAATGGACAACACTTGACAATCCTCTCAACAGTGATCCCTGTTCAGTAATATGCAGAATTCAAACCACCAATTCCAAAATAACTGATACACAAATGAAATGGAAATTTTCTAAGGCAGAGTGGACAAAATATAAAAATCATGTCTCTTTTGATGATCACATCATTCAGTCTTCCTCTATCAATACCGTCACCAAGCATATCACAATGCAGATACTATCATCTGCAAAAGTTGCCATCCCACAGTCTCAATTAAGAAATCGTGGACATGCCAATCACTGGTGGAACGATGATTGTAACAAAGAGAAAAGAATGTAGCATGGAACTTATTCCGAAAATACGCTACCACTGCCAACCTTATTAATTATAAGAAACTTAGAGCCAAGGCACTGTACATCAGTGAAAAGGCTAAAAAGGACTTTTGGATAAAATTTGCTTCATCAATCAATAAAGATATCGAAGCCAGAATAATATGGAAAAAAATAAGGCAGCTAAATGGTAAATACCTTACATTACCTGCACCTATTCTTAACTGGAATGGGAAGGAGATCTCTAATCCTGAAGATATTGCAAATGCCTTAGGAACTGTGTTCTCTGAATTGTCTGCCTCCATTGCATATTATCCATCATTCCAAAAAATTAAAGCCTATGCTGAGAAATTCAAACTAGACTTCAAAACTACCCACTGTTTACCCTATAATCAACCGCTCACACTATCAGAATTGAAAGAATCTATAAATAGTTCCCGCAACAGTGCCCCTAGTCCTGATGGAATTTACTATGTAATGCTTAAACATATAGATCAGCAATCGTTATCCTCACTGCTAAAATTTTACAATCGGATATTTTATGAACACACATTCCCGAGCTCCTGGAAACATTCATATGTAATTGCTATCCCTAAACCAGGAAAAGATCATTCGACTCCTAACAACTATAGACCGATCTCTCTAACCAGCTGCTTAAGTAAAACTTTAGAAAAAAATGGTCCACCATCGATTAACATGTGGTACCTTGAGTCTAGAAACTTAATCAGCAACAATCAGTTCAGCTTTCGGAAGAATAGATCATCCTTAGATCTCATGATAAAGGCTGAATCAAACATAAGAAACGCTTTTATCAGGAATCAACATCTAGTCATGGTGTGTCTCGATATAGAAAAAGCTTTTGATACCACATGGCGTTATGGAATCCTAAAGGATCTCCGTTCTATAGATATGAAAGGGCATTTACCATATTTTATTCAAAACTTCCTTTACCACAGGACTTTCCAAGTTTGATACCATCAGGCTCTGTCTCACACATGCAGACAAGGAGTCCCACAAGGCTCTGTCCTCAGTGCCACTCTATTTGCTATACGAATTAACAATATCACAAACAGCATTCCAAACACTGTTGACTCATATATTTATGCTGATGATCTTACCTTAGTCTGTTATTCTCAGACTATAAATTATATTGAGAGGCAATTACAAATATCAATAAATAATATTGAACTATGGATGATACAAAATGGATACAGAAAATATTTATTGAACAATGGACACTTCTATGGAAAAAGAAAACATAATAAGCTGTTTCAAATCTACAAACCACAAATCTACAGCCATGCATTTCTGCAACAAGTGCAAAATGCATCCAGAACCCAAATTACACTTGGCCAATCATCCTCTTCCAATTGTGAACAGTATTCATTTCCAAGGCTAATTTTTGATAAGAATCTAAATTTTCAGAAGCATGTTAAACACCTACAAACCACCTGCCTTAAGAAAATGAACATACTCGGGGTTGTCTCTAGTACCTCCTGAGGTGTAGACTGTTATACGCTGCTCCACTTGTATAGGTCTCTAATTAGATTTCAGCTAGATTATGGATCACCTGTTTGTGACTCTGCTAGAAACAGAGAGAGAGAGAGAGAGTACTTTGGCTCATCTTGCTCCTATCCAACATGCTACCCTTAGGATTGCCCTGGGTGCATACAGAACATCACCAGTTCAAAGTCTGTATGTTGAGGCTTACAAACCTCCACTCAGTATCAGAAGAAAGATGTTATTGTTGAACTACTTGGCTAAAATTAAAAGCTTCCCCACTCATCCTATTTGACCACTACTGCATGATCCGCAGTGGAGAACACACTATGGAAAAAAACCCAGAACAATCCAACCTACCGGTATCAGATTACAGAACCTATTAGAATGCTGGAATATTTACTTTCATAATATCATCAGAGATTTAAAAGATTCGGATCCCCCATGGATTACCTTAACTCCTTCATATGATGATTACTTTGAAAAATGGGGAAAAGGTGCTGTAGCAAATATTAACATCAGACAACTGCATCTTGTTCATGAAGAAAATCATTCCCACTTTTCTAAGATCTACACTGATGGTTCCAAGTCAGACAATAAAGTGGGTGCAGCTGCTGTCTTCCCTAATACAACTGTTTCTATTCCAATTCTAGGTGAATGCAGCAGCTATACTGCTGAGCTCTATGCAATTAAACTTGCCCTGGAAAATATTGCACTCCTGTCAATCAATAAAAGTATAGTATATGCAGATTCAAAGAGTGCTCTCTTAGCTCTCACAAACACCTCACCTTGCAATCCTATGGTAAAGCTAATAAGACATGAGCTGATACATCTCCATGAGCAACATCACACTGTTGTCTTCTCCTGGATCCTAGGTCATAGTGGTATTCCTGGAAATGAGTGCACTGATGATGCTGTGCAAAGCATCCCTCCAACATAGCCTTAACAAATGATCTTGTCCCCTATCCTGATTATAAACACAAAATACAGAAAATATTTATTGAACAATGGACACTTCTATGGAAAAAGAAAACACATAATAAGCTGTTTCAACTGAAACCTGAACCACAATTATGGATGTCTAGCCTCTTTAAAATTAGAAAGGAAGGAGTACTTCTAGCTAGAACCCAAATTGGCCGTACTCACCTCACTCATCTGTTTCTGCTCACAGGAAATGAACCTCCTCAGTGCACTATTTGCAACCACTGTCAGGAATGCACATTCTGATTGAATGTACCTTATTCAACACTGCCCGACAGTCTACTTTCAGCTCCATTTCAAAACCTTTGTCACTTAATAGCATCATAGGTAATGATGCAAAACTCTCCACATTTTTCACCTACTTAAAAATGGTGAATTCTAAATGGGAAGCCTTCAGGGATTTAATCTTGAAGGGTACTAGGCTTTTCGTACCAACTGAGAAATACTGTTCAAGGATTAGGCCTAAATGGATGTCAGATAAATTAATGAGGCTCGTAGCCGAGAAGAGAAACGCATGGGATGCATATAAATTATCAGGTGACACAGATGCCTATGGCAGATATAAGCTAATCTGTAATCAAGTCACAAAGGAGGTTAGGCAGGCAAAGGCAGATTATGAAAAATCTTTGGAAAAGTATGCAAATAAAAACAGCAAGGAGTTCTTTACTTATGTTATATCTAGAAAGAAAGGGATGAATCAGATTAGTCCACTTAACATAGATGGTTTGACTATTGATGATCATGCTCAGTTAGCTGATAAACTGAATGAGTATTTTGCATCTACATTCACATATGAGGAGTTATTCGAGAAGGGGCATCCCAGAAGTTTATCAAACTCTAACAGGGAGCTAAGTGATTTTGTAATAATTGAGAGCAAAGTGGAGGAGAAATTGTTGAAGATAAAGATAAGGAAAGCACCTTGGGTGGATGGGATCTATCCAATTATATTAAAGGAGGCAGCAAAGGAAGTAAGCAAACCTTTAGCCATAATTATGAAAGCTTCCTTGGGCTCTGGGGAGTTCCCCATAGGCTGGAGATGTGCAAATGTGTCCCCAAATCACAAAGGGTGACATGGGTAATTACAGACCTGTTACTCTACCTTCTGTCCAGGGAAAATAATGGAGTCACTGGTTAAGAAAGCAATGCAGCATCGTCTAGATAAGACTGCATTTATAGTTCAGACACAGCATGAGTTTGTTAAGGGGAAGTCTTGTCTAACAAATTTGATTGTATACTATGATGTGGTCACAGAAGAACTGGGTGCAAAGAATAATTTTGATATATACTTGGATTTTAGGAAAGCTTTTCATTCTGTGGCACATGGAAGACTACTGTACAAATTTGAGCAGTATGGCATTAAAGGCGAGTTGCTACAATGGATAAAAGGATGGTTGAGTGGGAGAAGACAGAGCGGTTATCAATGGACACTGCACTTTATTGACTGTTAATCGTGGAGTCCCCTCCAGGGTTCAGTGTTGGGCCCAGTGTTGTTTTCGTTATTTATCAATGATATTGATGAAGATATATTAGCATTAGTTGAGCCATATGATGCAAGAAAGGAAGTTTTAGAGCATCAGCCTAAAAAAAAAAAAAAAAAAAACCCTTCCCATTTCACCCATCCAGTCACTTCAAATGTTTGTCTAGTTCAGCCCCTTAAATTTATTTAAGCTATCAACTTCCACAACAACAGATGGAAGTCTGTTCCAGCAATCAACTACCCGCTGGCTAAAGACAAACTTCCATACATCTATTCTACAACTGTCTTTCCTCAATTTGTATCTATGCCCACTCAAGTTCATAATCTGAGCAAGTGGAAGTATCCCATCAGCATTGAGCCTGCTCAAACTATTCAAGGCCTTGTACACCTCAATCAGATCACATCACAGGGTGCCTAGTCTCCAGATTCTGCAACTTACAGAATTTAAGCCTCTCCTGGTAAAAGAACCCCTTTGTTCCTCTCACCAATCTTGTTGCTCTTCTCTGTACTCATTTTAGCAACTCTACATCCTATCTAAAATGAGGCCTCCAGACCTGTATGCAGTACTCAAGGTGGCCTGAACATTGCTGTATACAAAGGGATAATCACCTCCTTATCACTGCTAGCAAAATTCCTATATATAATTGACAAAACTTCATGACCTGCTCTGGCAGCCCGTCTGCACTGTTCAGAGAACTTCATATCTGACTGCACAATTACCCCCAGGTCTTTTTCATTCTTCACTTCCCTGAGTGTAGTACCACACAGTTGGTATATTTCTCTAGGATTACTGCTACCCATATGGAGTACTTTGCATTTGTCAGTATTAAACTTCAGTTGCCACTTCTAAGCCTATCTACCTAACTCTTCTAGATCCTGTTGCAGTAGTATACTGTCTTTACTATCATTAAGAACCCTGCCAACCTTTGTATTATCTGCAAATTTGGATATTAGCCCGATATACCTTCATCGATATCATTAATAAATACACAAAACAAAATGGGCCCGGTACCGAACCCTGGGGTATTCCACTAATAACATTAGTCCACATAGAGCATTGTCCATTTATTACAATCCTGCCACTCTATATCAGAGTAAATGTCTAAGTTTGCAGATGATAAAAAGGTTAGCATGGTTAATGATAATGATGATAGTACGGTACTGCGACAAGATCTGGAAAAGTTGAGCAGATTGGCTGAGAGTTGGCAACTGAAGTTTAACATTGACAAATTTAAAGTACTGCATATGGGTAGCAGTGACTCCAGAGTAACGTATCAATAGGGTGGTACTACACTCAAGGTAGTGGAGAATCAAATGGACTTGGGGTATTCATGCAGTCATTCCTTGTCCTCCTTTTGTGAAGGTCATCTGAGCTGATTTCTGAGGATTCAGCTTTAGTCCAGACATCCTAGATAATCCTGGAGTTCCACCAGGATGTTCCAAGTTTCATAATCAACTGCCTCTACTTTTGCTGGATTATCTGAGGTGACAAAGAGCTTAAGATCATCGGTGTATGAAAGAAAGTTTGGGTGTTTTGCCAGAAAGGGCTCTAAAGCTAGGGCAAAAAATCATGAGGAAAGGACTGCCCCTTGTGGGATGCCAACAGAGGTCATGGTGGTCCACTTCAATCTGTGGTTATATGTAATAAAAATTTGCCTGTTGATGAGAAGTTGCTTGAGAATAGCAAGGTTTCCTTCTATTCTGAAATAATATTTCAAAATTTTAACTATCTCTGTAGTGCCAAGTGTGTCAAAAGCTGCTTGTATGTCCAGGAATGAGATTTCTAGTTGCTTCTTAGAGTTTAGAGCTTTCTGGATTGGCCATCTGGTCATTAAGAGATTAGGCATCAAAGACCTCCTTGGAATAACAGTATGGAGATGCTGTGGTCGTCCACTGAAACAGTGATCAACTAAGTTGAGGTCATTCAGTTTGCTAGTTTTTGGTTTGTACTGGTAGCGAGTGATAGACATTCCAAATTGTCGGTGAGATACCAGTCTCAAGATACAGCGGAAGATATTAATGCAACAGGTCAATCACAAAGCAATGCATATTTTCAGAATAAAGAGTGGAAATCTATCAAGACCCATTGTAGGCTTGTTGGATAGGCTGTTTATCACTTTCATTATTATATCTCTCGAGATCTTAACTTGCACAAGCGAGGCCCTGGCAATATCTGTGAAGACTGACATCCATGTGCAGGAGCAATGCACTTGGAATGCCTAAGCCTTCTTTGTTTGCTGAAATTTATGTGGCCTTGCAGGGATCCAGCCCTTTTCCAGGTTCTGTAGGCTTTTTGTTTTAGGTTGAAAGAATGTTTTGCCTCAGAGTGGAACCACTTCTTGGTTTTTGAGGAGATTTTAATTGCCTTTGACGCATCAATGCGAACAATGTTTTTCATTTCATTAGAAAGGGCATGTATTGCCTCTTCTATTGGTTTGGAGCAGAGGTTATCCGAATTGAATGCGTTAAGTTCACTAAGGATAACACTTGGCTTGATCAGGTCATTTGAGAAAGTAGTTACTGTACACACCAGGTCTGCAGATTTGCTCACTGAGACTGAGGTTGCAGGTGCCTGTACAGTTTCAAATACTATTGGAAGGTGGTCCGATATGAATTTGGAATTATAGGCAAGGATTTGTATTTGCTCGAAATTGTGGTAGATGCTGTCAAGTACCTGTTTTCCTCTGGTCAGTGATGTATCCACAGGGTTAAGCCCCAAGGTTCAGCATGTTATTTTCCATGTCTTGCCTAGCATCCTTGTACCATGGCAAAGGCATGTTAAAATTCCAAGAAATGGTTGTTTGAATTTTGGGGCAAAGATGTGAAGATATCCATGAAATAAGATCCTCTCTGATTGATAGGATGTGCCCTGGTGGGAAATACACGAGGCAGATTTGGATCCTTTTTCCATTGTTGCTGAAAATTGCAATGATCGCTCCATAGTGTGATGATTTACTGCTGCGTAGGTTCATCTGACTGAAAGAGGTCATGTAGAAGATGGCAGCACTGCCTCCCTTATCCTTTCTGGAGTTTGCAAGATAGTGATAGAAGTGAATGAGAGGAGCAACCCACGGTGTTTACCTTCTTAACCCGGGTTTCCAAGATGCAGATGAAATCAATGTCTTCTTGGAGGAGAGGGCTTGCAAGGTATGTAGCTCGTTAGTAAGGCACCTAACATTTTGTAGAAAGAATGTTAATGACATTTGGGTTGCATCCATTTGTCTCTTGTAAATTGATTATTATTGGTATATAATAGAGGCCTTATGGTTGGTGTCTTTTTTTGTTTCAATAAAAAAGAAACAAAAAATTAGCCATGCTGTTTGTCCTGGTTATGGGTCAGTGACATGGATGAACACCTGTTGTTCCTCCATGTTGATATGTCCAGCTGAATTTTTACAAGCCGGCTGGCCAGGCCTGATGCTCTTAGTTTTTTATTTCGGTGTTTCCTTCACCCAACGTCAATGCAAATGTTTATCGTATTTACTAGTTAGGGGTTTGAACCCCGATTCACTCAAAGAGTGTGTGCCACTGCACTCACGCACTCACTTTCCTGACCACTCAGCTACATTGTAGCCCTTTGTTTCAATAAATGGCTTAATTAATGCACCTGTCAGCCAGACTGCTGGATTAAAAACCTTGTGGTGATGAGCCCTAGGAAAAGATAGTACAAAAGAAGAAGAATATGATGGACATTTGGTTTTAATGACTCTAACATCTACTTTAATGCTAAGCTCTTTGTTGAAGAAGCTTTTGGTAGCAGTAACCTAGTTAGTAGGCCCCAGCCTGGTGATGAACAGTTTGGCATGTGGGCTAAGGTAAAGAAAGCCTGTACGAGAAGGACGAGAAACGTTGGATAACTTATTTGTTTCCTGACACTGGACTCTAGCGCTGCTCACTTGGTAAACAGACAGTAGGTGTTATCGGTCTGGAGCAGAAATCGAGAAGGATATATTGATTGACAGGTAGACATGGCAAACGATGAAATGATTGGTGGTGGGCACGACAGAGGACAAGCTACTGTGTAGTCATTGGTTGGCATTATGATGTGTATTTACCAGTAAAGAACAGTGCATAATAGTTTTGTAATGAATGGTGAACAGGTCATACTAGTGATGAATCTTTTAAGGTGCTGATTGACGTTATGATACGAGTGTATCAGCACGATTGTCTTTAAAAATAAAAGTACAGTAATGAAAAATTATATTTTGTTAATAAACAATTTATGTGCTAGTCCACCCATGATTCTAAAGAAAAAAGGTTAGGTTACCTCTTCCATTTCGGGAGGGATTCAAGTGGAGGTAACCTGACCTTTTTCACTATTAGGGCATATTGAACAAGAAAATAAAAATACAGTCATAAAAAAGTTTATTTTTTTATGAATGTATTTCTAAATATGACTGATTCTAAAGAAAAAAGGTTAGGTTACCCCCTCCACTTCGGAAGGGGTTCAAGCTCCCATGGGATTCAAGTCGAGGTAATCTGACCTTTTTTCACCATTACAAAATACTGTAATGGTGAAAAAAGGTTAGGGCATGTGCGATTAGGACAAGTTACCATTAGTGCTGCTAAAGTGATACTAAACCGATGTTGTGTTTGCGCACCAATCAGCACATAATTTGCCATGCCTACCTGTCAATCAATATATCATTCTCGACTTTGCTCCAGACCGATAACACCTACCGTCTGTTTACAGAGTGAGCAGTGCTCGAGTGCCATATTGGGAAACTAATTCTCCGCATAAGTTATCTGACGTTTCTCATCGTTCTCATGCAGGCTTTCTTTACCTTCGCCGGCATGTGTGGTAACAGTGGAATATTATAGGTTTCACAAACTTGCCTGAGCAGGAGAGTTTCCATCCATTGAGTGCACTTAGTGATTGATTTTAAGGCGTTCAATCCATCTAAATTTGACCTGCTTCTTGTGGTAGACCTAATGCTGGGGAATGCGTCTGCATTTGTACTGGTGGGTCCTGTGGTGTCGACTGGGAGTTTGTGCACTATTCTTTCAGAAAGGGAGAAGAGGGTTGAGATTGGTTCTCTGCTGTTACAGCCAAAGGATAGCACAAGTTCTGTGGAAGGGATAGTTGTTGAAGGGAAACTGAGAGATCATAACTGGTCTACCCATGAATGCGTGTTGTGAGGGAGAGGAGAGGGAGAACAGACTTGCCCAGGTGAGTGGTATCTGGGTGCTGAGGTTTTGTTGGGCCTCTATAGGTTGGTTGATGGGGCTTGTTGGACATACTCTTTTGTTGTCAGGTTGTCATTGCGAGGGGTTCCACCTATGCGATTCTCTCAGCGTCTTCTTTGGATTTATTATAGCTGCACAAGTTCCTGTGATGATAAGATGTTAGTAATGACTGAGGCATCACCAAGTTTGGAGAATGCTATTAGGTTAACTAGGTCTGTGACCAGGAATGTCATATCCTTAATTTGTTTTCTGAGCAGTAAAACCTCATTTCTAATTTCAGTGTTTTGAATTTCGAGCTGATAGTTATCGTTAAGAAGTTTTGCCAGATTCTTTTTCATTAGTTTCACCATATCTTCAAGATTGTATCTTTCAGGAGGCTTACCCAAGTTGTGAGGCAGAGTATCCTGGTAGGTTATTTCCTGAGTAGGGAGAACAGTTGATTTACTGGATGTGAGAAGTAGGTCGATTGGGACAGTTTGCTGCTTTTCACTAACATCAGGATTTTCGAGGTTACATTGCTGACTAGATGTCTTCATTCCCGTTCCTTGCTGTGTAGTGAGTAGCTGAGGCTTACCTATAGTCACTCCTTTGCATGTCTCATGATTCAATTTGTTGTCAGCCTGCACAAGAGTCTGTATGCTTGAAAGGCCCAGTGGGGTGGAGGGGTTTCCTCTCTGATTCTAGGTTTGTTATTCTTGTTCTCTGTCTAACAAACTGTCTAGGTTTGTTATTCTTGTTCTCAGACACCACAGATTACCTACCACTGTTACACAGTTTGAGTGTCTGACGGTTCACCACATTTGTCTCATCGATAGAGACAAATATTGGGTAGCAGAGATTGTTCTTGTTTGGGTCCGTTTTTGTTTCTGAACTAGGCACAATTCTGGCTTGGTTTAGTGGTTATATCCTAGAAATGGTGATGCCCATTTCTAGGATACAACCTAGAATTATTATTTTGGTCTCCTTATTTTTGGAATTTAGAATTATTTTTGGTCTCCTTAGTTATGGGGTCCATTTTGACTGCAGAAGGACAATCTCTGCAAAGCCATCTTTTTGCTGATTTTATACAAACCTTCTTGGATTTTTTCGTAAGGCATGCATTAGCATTAGAAATAGTAGAGGCATATGATGCGAGAAAGCAAGCTTATGCAGTATCAGCCAAAAAAAAAAAAAAAAACTTCCGTTTCACCCCTCCGTTCGTTCGAAATACCTGTTCTACCAACCAACCAACCGCTGGCTAAAGGCAAATTTCCGCACATCTATCCTACATCTCTCTTTCCTCAATTTGAATTTATGCCCTCTCAAGGCACCTGGGGTGGATGGGATCTATCCAGTTATATTAAAGGAGGCAGCAAAGGAGGTAAGCAAACCCTTAGCCATAATTATGAGAGCTTCCTTGGACTCAGGGGAGGTACCCATTGACTGGAGATGTGCAAATGTGACCCCAATTCACAAAGGGGGATCAAAGGCTGACACAAGTAATTATAGACCTGTGAGTTTAACTTCTGTTCCCGGAAAATTAATGGAGGCACTGGTGAAAGAAGCACTGCAGGATCATCTAGACAAGACTTCAGTTATAGCTAGGACACAGCATGGTTTTGTTAAGGGGAAGTCTTGCCTGACCAATTTGATTGGATACTATGATGCAGTCACAAAAGAACTGGATGCAGGGAATAACTTTGATATTATATACTTGGATCTTAGAAAGGCTTTTGATACTGTTGCACATGGAAGACTGCTGCACAAATTGGAGCAGTGTGGCATTGGAGGCAAGTTGCTGCTATGGATAAAGGGGTGGTTGAGGGGGAGAAGACAGAGAGTGGTAATCAATGGACACTGCTCATCGTGGACTAATGTTATTAGTGGAGTCCCTCAGGGTTCAGTATTGGGGCCTTTATTGTTTTCTGTATTTATAAATGATATTGATGATGGTATATCAGGCTTAATGTCCAAGTTTGCAGACGATACGAAGGTTGGCAGGGTTGTCAAGGACACTACTGACACTATGCTGCTGCAACAGGATTTGGAAAGGTTGAGCAGATGGGCTTCGAGGTGGCAAATGAAGTTTAACATTGACAAATGTAAAGTACTACATATGGGAAACAGCAACCCCAGAGCAACGTATCAACTCTGTGGTACTACACTGACAGTGGTAGAGAATGAAAGGGACCTGGGGGTGGTGGTGCAGGCAGATATGAAGTTCTCTGAGCAGTGCAGACGAGCTGCAAGAGTAGCTCATGGTGTATTGTCAATGATATATAGGAATTTTTCTAGCAGGGATAAGGAGGTGATTATTCCCTTGTATAAGGCAATGGTCAGGCCACACCTAGAGTACTGTATACAGGCCTGGAGGCCTCATTTCAGGAAGGATGTAGAGCTGCTGGAACGAGTACAGAGAAGGGCAACTAGATTGGTGAATGGGACAAAGGGGTTCTCTTACGAAGAAAGGCTTAAGTTTTGCAAATTACAGTGTCTGGAAACTAGGCACCAGCGGGGTGATCTGATAGAGGTGTACAAAGCCTTGCATGGTTTGAGCATGCTCAATGCTGATGGGATTCTTCCTCTAGCTCAGAAAAATCACCTGAGAGGGCATAAATTCAAATTGAGGAAAGACAGATGTAGGATAGATGTGCGGAAATTTGCCTTTAGCCAGCGGGTGGTTGGTGGGTGGAACAGACTTCCATCCCTTATCGTGGAAGTTGATAGCCTAAATAAGTTTAAGGCTCAGCTGGACAGGTATTTCGAACGAACAGAGGGGTGAAGTGGAAGTGGTTATTTTTATTTATTTATGTTACTTTTTTTTTTTTTTTTTTTTGGCTGATGCTGCATAAGCTTGCTTTCTTGCATCAAATGCCTCTACTAATGCTAATGCTAATGCTAATGCTAATTGCTCCTTTATCCCTGCCAGCAAAATTCCTGTGTACCATTAACAAGACATCATGAGCTACTCTTGCAGCCTTTTTGCACTGCTCAGAAAAGTTCATATTACTCAGTGGATGTCAGATGAACTCATGAGACAGGTGGGAGAGAAGAACAACACATGGTAGGTGTACAGATTATTAAGGGATGCAGAAAGCTATTTTAAGTATGAACTAGTCTGCAATGAAGCCTTAAGGGGGCAGTTGGATTAGACAACCTAAGGAAAATTACAAGAAACCTTTTGCTAAGAATGCAAAGAAAAGTAGCAAAGAATAATAGCATTAGCATTAGTAGAGGCATATGGTGCAAGAAAGCAAGCTTATGCAGCTTCAGCCAAAAAAAAAAAAAAAAAAACCCTCTCCGATTTCACCCTCCGTTTGTTCCAAATACCTGTCCAACTCAGCCTTAAATTTATTTAGGCTATCAACTTCCGCAACAAAAGATGGAAGCTTGTTCCAGCAATCAACCACCCACTGGCTAAAGGCAAACTTCTGCACATCTGTCTTACAATCGTGTTTCCTGAATTTGAATTTATGCCCTCTCCGGTGATTATTCTGAGCAAGAGGAAGGATCCCATCCGCATTGAGCATGCTCAAACCATTCAAGGCTTTATACACCTCAATCAGATCACCTCGCAGGTGCCTAGTCTCCAGACACTGTAATATGCAAAACTTAAGCCTTTCTTCGTAAGAGCAACCCTTTGTTCCATTCACTAATCTTGTTGCCTTTCTCTGTACTCATTCCAACAGCTCTACATCCTTCTTAAAATGAGGCCTCCAGACCTGTAAACAGTACTCAAGGTGTGGCCTGACCATTGCCTTATACAAGGGGATAATCACCTCCTTATCCCATCCAGAAAAATTTCTGTATATCATTGCTTATGTATCATTGCTATATGTGAACAGTATAGGAAAATGGATGAACCACACTGACCCACTAGATATAGATGGCATTACTTTTGCTGTCCCTATTCGGTTTGCTAACAAACTGAATAAATATTTTGCATCTATGTTCATGCGTGATGAAGAAGTTTTTATATACCTTATATTAAGTCACTGCCTCTGTCATTAAATTGGCCGATCGCTTTTTCAGTCACTTCTGATAGAGATAGAAGGCTGAAACTATGTACATATTCTTAATTCTGGTGACAATGCAATCTTTCAAAATTTGAGGTGAATCTATCAAGCAGTGCACTGTGCAGCCATTGCACATCATATATCGGCTACCTAGATTTATACCTAATCCAGATTTCGGACCTTTCCCCCACTTCTTATCTGGTTAGAAGGGTGTAATTTTGTAAACAATCTCTTTTGACGTAATAATGTTTCCAATTAAATTTGAGCTAATCCATCGCATGGTCCACTAAGCAGCTATTACATGCCTCATATCAGCTACATTCTTTACATGGTTGTATGCATGTAATACACATAAAGCATGCAAGATTTATTCATCTATCCTTGCATTGTATAAAGATTTTTTGTTGGTGAAAATCTTTTCACATAAATTTTCAATCATACATTTATTTATAAAAAATGTATGGAAATTTGTATTCCTAAAAAATAAAAAAATAATAAGAAAATAAAAAATAAAAAAAAAAAAACAAGTTTTTCAAAAATATACCTTAATTCTGATAAAATATAAGGAATGGCCTTTACCGTTTTTTAAAATGAGGCATTTTATGTTTCTGGGGTAAAGGCCACACCTTATATTTTATTGGAATTAAGGTATATTTTTGAAAAACTTGTTTTTTATATTATTTTTTTAATAGAACACCATAAGTATACCAAGTTATAACTGGGAGCTAAATGACTTTGTGATAACTGAGAAGAAAAATATAAGAGAAATTGTTGAAGCTGAAAGTAAATAAGTTACCTGAGGCTGATAGAAACTATTTGGTTATATTAAAATAGACAAACCAGACCTTTGGCCATAATTATGAGAGCATCCTTGAATTTGGGGTAGGTTCCTACAGATTGGAGATGTGCGAATTTCTCTCCTATTCACAAAGGGGATCAAAGGATGAAATTAGTTATATAGACCTGTAAACTTTACTTCTGTTCTAGGGACAGTAATGCAGTCAGTGTTTAAAGTTTTGCAGGATTATCTGGACTGGCATGCAGTTAGATAAAAATTGCATCATGGATTTTTTAAGGGAAGATTTAGTCTGACCAACATGAGTAGCTAGTGTGACACAGTGATAAAGGAACTGGATGCAAAAAATAATTTTGACATCATATACTTAAGTTTTAGTTAGACTTGTGATATTCCATATGAACAACTACTGTGCAAATTGGAGCAGTGTGCATTAGGAGCAGTTTACTTCTATGGATATAGGGATGGTTGAGTGGGAGAAAGCATGGATACAGTGGAGTACTCCTACCATAAAAGACTACTTCGCAAATTTCAGTAATCAGAAACTAGGCACCTGCAAGGGAACTTTATTGAAGTAATTAAGCATTTAAATGGATTGAGTAAGCTAAATGCTGATGACATCAGTACTCTTTCTCAGAGAACACACATAAGGGGACATAACTTAAATTGAAAAAGACTAGGATAAATGTGCAGAAAGTTTCTTTCAGCCAGAAAATAATTGGTTGCTGGAACAAACTTCCATCTGGTGTTGTGGAAGTGGGTCATTCGAATTAAGTTTAAGGAAGAATTAGACAAATTGCCACTAATACTAATCAATACACTAATCAATTGAATCATTGGTTTTGAAGTTGAAAGGTGGCCAAAATGAGGATCATCTGTAATTGACAAGTGTTCATCCTTAAACTTTGCAAACCACTGAAAAGTTCCTGAACAATGCATAGAATATATAATTTTTAAAGCTATTTTCGAAATTTCATAGGTACTGTTATGCTGTTTCTTAATGTGAAACAAAATCCAATGTTTGCTGCTCAATAAAAGTCATTCATTTTAAAATGTGACAAAACACTTAAAACACCTTTTACTTAGTGCACATTAATTCAAACTGACTGCAGATGAATGGGTGATTCATGACTTGCTACATTGCTACCATTTAATTTGTAAAAGTCATTCCCCATACTTTTTTTGATCATATCCTGTATCTTAATTGATGCATTGTGATTTTATATTTTTTTTCAGTAGGTGACTTTTTTTTCCTCTTTATTTTTTTTTTTTCATAGATTGATGGTTTCCAGTGCTGTAATGTACCATAAAACTATCTAATTTATATATATATATTTTATTTTTATTTATTTATTTTTTTCCCATACAGTATTATCTACTTATAATTATATTTTTTGGCTTTTGCTGTTTATATAAGCAGTCCTTTATTAATAGTGCTTCTGTTCACTTCACTACATCATCATTATTTATGACATAGTTTTCAATGAGTCAATTGGGGAAAGTCGGACACTCCATCTTCGGTCTACCTGCAGCTTTATTCAACACACCGAGCTGAACATTCTGACTTCGCGCCAGTTTACACAGATGGCTCGAAGTCGGAATCATATGTGGGATCTGCTGCTGTCTTTACAGACAGCTCCACATCGGAGCAGATTCCCTCTGAATGCAGTATATTTACTGCAGAGCTGCATGCTATAGAGTTAGCCTTGGATCACATTAGTGAATGTCAATACCAACGGTTCATTTTATATTCTGATTCTCTCAGCGTGTTACAGGCTTTAATATCTGTAAGATATAATCCTCATCCAGTTCTGTCTAGTATTCAGCAGAAGATTCACTTCCTCCTTGGACGTGAATATGATATCCGCTTCTGCTGGATTCCCAGCCACATTGGGATTAGGGGAAATGATTTGGCTGACACTGCAGCCAAATCAGCAGTCCCCAATAATAATCGCTGCCTGTCAGTCCCCTATACAGACTACAGGCAAACAATACAGCAGAAGGTACATTCCCAATGGCAGGATTTGTGGAATGGACAGACTGGGAATAAACTGTATCGTATAAAGCCTGTAATTGAACCGTGGCAGTCTAGTCTGAGCAGGAATCGTAAGGAGGAAGTTGTTCTTGCCCGGACCCGCATAGGACACAGTCATTTAACTCATTCGTTTTTGCTGAGGGCTGATGACCCTCCTATGTGTGAGTCCTGTGGCACAATTTTAACTATCAGACACCTTTTAATTGACTGTACAGATTTTAGCAGCACCCGTTTTACCGCTTTTAATCATCTGACTGAGCCTTATACACTCAGTCAGATTTTATCCGACAATGACGTGTCTGCTATTTTTAGCTTTTTGAAAACAATAAATGTTTTTAATCGTATTTAAAATTTATATGTTATTGTTATTTATTTATGTTTTTAGATCTGGACATGGTGGCCTAATTAATTAGGTCACTGAGATGTTAAATTTTCAGAAATTACCTGGTCTTGGCGCATTATAGCCTTAGCTGCTAATGCACCAATAAAATCCAAACCAACAACAACAACAATTTCAATGAGTCACAAGTCACAAAATTTCACTATAATGACATTATAAAAATTGAAAGATGTTCCACAAATTATTCTTCTCTGTGCAATGAGATATAATGTGTAATTTGTTGTGTTGCTACATTGTGCCAAATGTAGAATGATTGTGTGGTAATTTTTTGTCAGTTTGTTATACTTTATGACAGTAATGGTATTACAATGGTGTTCAAATTTCTACAAACTCTATAGGTATGTTTGTAAAATGTTAAGCAAGTATTGCTACATGTACTCCAGAAAAGGCCATAGTTTGCAATCTGTATAGTGGGGAAATTTGAGGGGTTAAAATAATTCTTTGTGGGGGAACTTGTGATACATATATTGATTGAGCATTTAACCTACCTTGATGAATTGAATAGTTACATCAAATCATTCTTTATAGATGAATGATATCAAAATTACAGATGTTGCTTTTTTAGAAAAAATTTTAAACCTAAAGGCAAGTAAGGCTCCTGGGAATTTGTAATTGCTGCACCCAGTAATTTTAAAGGTGCAGCAAGAGAGTGCATCAAACTATTAAAATTAATTATATGACATCATTGGATTCAAGGGAAGTTCCTTTGGATTGTAAAAGTACCAGTTTTTTGTCAATACATAAAAGCAGCACTAAGAGTGAAATGAGTAATCTGACCAATTAGTATAACTTCAGTGATAGGGAAAGTGGAAGCAGTGATTAGAAATGCAATAGAGGAGGGCTAAAAATAGAAAATTTTATTAGACAGAATGTTTATAACTAAAATATTTTATTTTTAATAAAATATGCATGTATGTAACATTACTAATGCATGATGAACCAGAACAGTATTTCAGTGCATTCCAGTCCATTCTGATCCCCGAATACAGAGGTGTCTAGGTAGATATGGTATTCTAAAATTTGAAAGAGTTACTTATGAGTCGAAGGTAGGAAATAATTTTGACATTGTTTATTTGAACATTATTAGAGCATTTTGAGCTGTTCCACGTGAGAGATTACCATATAAATTGGAATCTGTTGGTATCAATACTAAGGTCCTTAGATTACAGGATTGCAAGTTAATGGTTATAGTGATTAACGGTTACCCTTCAGATTGAGCTAGTGGTAGAAGTGGGATCTCTGAAGGATCTTAGTGAAACTGTTGTTATTTTTGATTTTCTTAAATGACACTAATGAAAAGTACAGAGCATGATGTCAAAATTTGCACCTGATATCAAGATTGAGAAAGTAATTAAATAATGACCAATGCCAAGCTGCAAAGTGTACACTTGGAAAATAACAAATCCCAAAATAACTTATTTGTTAGGAGGAGTTGAATTAAAGACAGTAGAGTAGGAGATTGAGAGATTTGGAGGTTTGCAATCCAGTCAAGCAGCATGAAATTCTCCATAAAGTGTAGGTAGGTGGTAAGAAGGGCCATGATGTCCTTTCAATGATTTATCTAACACTTGCTTGTACAGATAGGAAGATCATAATTCCACTGTATAAGGGAATAGTGTGATCATACTTGGAATACTGTCCATGTGCAGAGATCACACCTGAAAAAAAGAGACTGAACTTTCTGAAAAGGTTTCAGGGGGCAAGTGATGCATGTGGTGAAATTGGCAAAGGAGCACCTTTATGAGGAAAGACCTCATATGAGGGATACAGAACTTGGTAACTAGAGACTTTAGATGATATCTGATTGGAGTCTATAATTCTCTGAGAGGATATAGTAAAAAGAACAAAGTTGAATTTTCACTTATAAACGATACTAGAACTAGGGGACATAAATTCAAATTATGGGGAAAAAGGTATAGATGGGCTTGTAGGAAGTTATCTTTTAGCTAGTGTGTTGTAAATCACAGGAACAAGTTTCTACATGGGTTGTACCTTGAATCACAGTGATAATGATTTGTGCAAATGTTGGACAGATTAGAGAATTTGTCCAGTGTGACACCATAAGATACTGCCTGAATTACAAAAGTAAATGATCAGGTAATGTAAACAGTATAGCGAAACTGTTTAGCTTGTGATTTGAGAATAAATCACTGGATGGTGATGACTTTATTTTGGGATTAGAAAGTTCACATTTCTCCATAATCATTGACGATTACTTCAAAAAGAAAAAGTAGGAGAACAGAACCTTGCTGCTGCTGCACTAGTAGCTAGCTGAATATTGCCAAAAGGGAAATATTTGCCTATAATACACAAATAGCAACTCACATAAATGCATCTACTCTTTGTACCAATTATTTCGGTGAAAATTTTGGTGTCCTGGTTTAGGTCATTTTGAACCTATCATGCTTTCTAAGAACGTATCTCTGTCATAATTGGAGAATTACCTATGATGTTAACAGTATTTTACCATTGCTTTATGTGTTGGATATCATCTCATATTTTAAATACTGCTTGAATGCAGATTTCCTGAATTTTTAATGACTTTCCATTATGAATTTCTTTATTAATTTGAGTTTTTCCTGGTATCATTTTATCACCGATAGCTTAATTAAGTACTTCTGATTATTCAGAAGCCTGTAGCAGATATAAGCTAGTCTGTAATCAGGTCACAAAGGAGGTTCGGCAGGCAAAGGCGGATTACGAGAAATCTTTGGCAAAAGATGCTAAGAAAAACAGCAAGGATTTCTTTACTTATATAAACTCTAAAAGGAAGGGGATGAATATGATTGGTCCACTTGACATCGATGGTTCGACTGTTGATGATCCTGCTCAGATAGCAAACAAACTGAATGAGTATTTTGCATCTACATTCACACGTGAGGAATTATTACAGTTTGAAAATGGAAGAAGGTTATCAAATTGTAGCAGTGTGCTTAATGATTTTGTAATAACTGAGAGCAAAGTGGAGGAGAAATTGTTGAAGTTAAACATAAGAAAGGCACCTGGGGTGGATGGGATCTATCCAGTTATATTAAAGGAGGCGGCAAAGCAACTAAGCAAACCCTTAGCCATAATTATGAGAGCATCCTTGGATTCAGGGGAGGTTCCCACGGACTGGAGATGTGCAAATGTATCCCCAATTCACAAAGGAGGTTCGAAGGGTGACACGAGTAATTACAGACCAGTTAGTTTAACTTCTGTTCCGGGTAAAATAATGGAGTCACTGGTTAAAGATGCATTGCAGGATCATCTAGACAAGACTGCAGCAATAATTCAGACACAGCATGGGTTTGTTAAGGGAAAGTCTTGTCTGACAAATTTGATTGGTTATTATGATGTGGTCACAAAGGAACTGGATGCAAAAAATAATTTTGATATCATTTACTTGGATTTCAGGAAAGCTTTTGACACTGTTGCGCATGGAAGACTACTGTACAAATTGGAGCAGAATGGTATTAAGGGTAAGTTGCTACAATGGATAAAAGGATGGTTAAGTGGGAGAAGACAGAGGGTGGTAATCAATGGGTGCTGCTCTTCGTGGACTAATGTTATTAGTGGAGTCCCACAGGGTTCGGTGTTGGGTCCACTGTTGTTTTGTATATTTATCAATGATATTGATGAAGGTATATCAGGCTTAATGTCGAAGTTTGCAGATGACACGAAGGTTGGCAGGGTTGTTAATGACAGTAATGGCAGTGTGCTACTGCAACAGGATCTAGATAATTTGGGCAGATGGGCTAAGAAGTGGCAACTGAAGTTTAACCTTGACAAATGCAAAGTACTGCATATGGGTAGAAGTAACCCCAGAGAAACGTACCAACTGTGTGGTACTACACTTAAGGTGGTAGAAAATGAAAAAGACCTGGGAGTAATTGTGCAGTCAGATATGAAGTTTTCTGAGCAATGTAGACAGGCTGCTAGGGCAGGTCATGGGGTTTTGTCAATGATATATAGGAATTTTGCTAGCAGGGAAAAGGAGGTGATTGTCCCTCTGTATAAGGCAATGGTCAGGCCACGCCTTGAGTACTGCGTACAGGTCTGGAGGCCTCATTTTAGGAAGGATGTAGATTTGCTTGAGCGTGTACAGAGAAGAGCAACACGATTGGTGAGGGGAATGAAGGGATCCTCTTACCAAGAGAGGCTTAAGTTCTGCAAATTGCAGTGGCTGGAGACTAGGCACCTGCGCGGTGATCTGATTGAGGTCTATAAGGCCTTGAATGGGTTGAGCACGCTGAATTCTGATGGGATCCTCCCACTTGTTCAGAATACGAACCTACGGGGACATAAGTTCAAATTAAGAAAGGATAGATGTAGAATAGATGTGCGGAAATTTGCCTTTAGCCAGTGGGTGGTTAATTGCTGGAACAAACTTCCATCTGTCGTTGTTTAAGTTGATAGGTTAAATAAATTTAAGGAGGAACTGGACAGGCATTTGGAGGGTATGGTGTGATTTTTTTATGTTTTTTTTATTTATTTTTTTTTTTTTTGGCTGATGCTGCATAAGCTCCTACACTTGCTTTCTTGCATCAAGTGCCACTACTACTACTACTACTACTACTATTCTTCAGGTATGGTTCATTAAAATTATTATTGTTCCAAGAATGGCTGAGTTTGCATTAGAAACGTCTTATGATTTTGCATATCATAATTTTTGTTTTTTGTATCTGTTTTTTATTTGGGTTACTCCCGTTTAAATTTTTTCACATTTGAATTTCCATTTCATTATCATAAATGTTAGTAGATGAAATAAGATTGACACTTCTTTCATAACAACAGTTTTGTAAAGAATATATATGTTAACATGTTTGTGTATTGTTATATTTTTAATTTAAATTATTAGTGTTTCTGAAATAACATGTCTGAATGTCTGCAACACAGAATGTCTGTATACTCATTTGATTTCATTGTTATCATTCAGTTTACCTTGTTTTAAATTATAACAGATTTGAATTTGTCATTATTATAATTATTAATAAACAAATTGATTATCACATTTCTTTTTCATGCTACAACTTACAATATAAGGAATATGTTGTGTGTGTGTGCGTGCATATATGGGTATTCTTATTTTTCATGGCTACAAATAAGACATTTTAAAATCTGTAATTTAATGCCTTCCCATATTATATTGAAATATATAATGAAGTTTGGATTTTTTTTTTTTTTTTTTTTTGTTTCTGAGAGGCATAAATCTCTTGATTCTAGCACTGACTTAAAAAATGTTTTCCTTATATAATTTCCTTCTCTTTAAAATACAAGTGGTAGTATATAAATGCCTAACATTTTAAATAAAAAAAAAAAAAGAATCATTGGTGAATGTTTTCCTCCATCTTTTACATCTTTTAACTGTTCATCCTAAAGCTCATCATCACTGAAACCAAACCTGAGCTTTTAAGAATGAAAATGCCACTTAAAAAAATAGAGATGTAAAGCTCTGCTTTCTAACTTGTATTCCAGCTAAAAATGTGGAGCTAGTTGATATGAGTTTATGTAACATTTTATCTTATTTTTAAATAATTTTTAATATCTTAGTATCAGTTGCAGTTTTTAGCTGGAGTATATTTTAAATCAGTGTTAGAACGAAGAGATTTACATCTTTCTCATCTGATATATTAAATGCGGCATTATTATTGCTGTTGTTGTTGTTGTCTTTATTATTGTTGTTATTTATAAAGATATAATACAAGGAACTTTAATATTCATATTCTTAAAAGCTCACTTTGGTTTTCAGTGGACAAATATGCGATTGTGCTTTCAGTGGAAGGAAAAGTTTTCAAAACTTTTTTACCTTATTATAAATGGAGGTAAGGACTAATGAGTTATTAACATTTATGTAAAAACCAATGACATTATTATAGGTCTTTTTACCTAAATTAAACATAAGTTTGTTATTTAGGTAAAAAGTTACATTTATTGACATAGTAATAAAATGCTTTTTAAAGAGTGTAGATAAATATCATTTTGCATCAGTTTAGTGAAATAGAAGAAACATTCTGGTTTTTATAAGATGTGAAGTTTATGTGATATCAGGAATGCTATTGAAAACTTAATTTGTAAAGTATGCCAACCATCTATACTGATATCATTATAAGATAATGCAGTGTGTGAAAGTTGAGAACAGAAGACTGACTAAGATGAAATGCAAAAAAATTAAGATTTAAAGATGAAGTAAGGAAGAAAATGGGAAATATGGATGGTTTGTGGACACACACACACACACACACACACACACACACACACACACACACACACACACACACACACACACACACACACACACACACACACACACACACACACACAATATTGGCAGAATTAACTGGGGATCCCTCAGATTTGCGAAAAACAAATCAAACCTGCCATCTCATATGTCAGAAATGGAGTATAAAAACGACTGTGCTCACACTAGAAGTAAGCAGATCAATGAATTACATTAAATGGATTGAGGCATTGAGCTAAAAAAACTTCCAACAGAGAGTCATCATCAGATGCTGTATTAGCAATCTATCATGCTATTAAAAGCAAAAACAACACTCTAGTATTAATAGTGGTAAACCATACAAAAGGCAAACAGGTTTATACTGAATCAGCCAAAAAAAAAACAAAAAAAAAAACACTTCCCCTATCACCTATCATCCTCTCTGATAGCCACATAGTTTTTCTTGGAATTTATTCAAACTCCAAACTTACCTGCTGGCCAAAGAAAATCATCCATACATCTGTCCTGCAATCATCCTTCCTCAATTTGAAATTATGTCCCCTTGTGTGTAGTCTGAGCAAGAGGAAAGATTCCATCAGCAGTAAGCTTACTCAATCTATTCAGAGCCTTAACATCTCAGTCATTCATTTTTCCTTGTAAGTGCCCAATCATCATATGTTGCAGTTTGCAGAACTAAGGCCTTTTCTGGTAAGACCACCCTTTATTCCCTCTCACTAATAACATTGGCAAAACACCATGAGCTATCCTAGCAGCCAACCTGCACTGCTCAGAGAACTTTATATCTGACTACACAATACCCCCAGGTCTTTTTCATTTTCCACTAACCTGCATGTGTTTACCACACATTAATCTGAGATTACTGCTACCTGTATGCAGTTCCTTGCATTTATTAATGTTAAATTTCAATTGCTACTTCTCAACCCATCTGCTTAATTTTTCTACATCTTGTTCAGTAGCATACCCTGATTACTATCATTAACCATCATGCCAACCTTTGTTTCATGCATATCATTAATAAATATAGAAAACAACAACAACAATGGGCCCATCACTGAAACCTGGGGGATTCCACTAATAATTTGTCTACTGAATTCCACTAAACATTTTTCCAAGAAAACCAGTACCCATTGATAACAATTTTCCTACTCAACCATCCCTTTATCTATATCAATAATTCGCCCTTACTTTCTCTAATTTGTACATCATTTTTTTTTTTTTTTTTTTTTTTTTTTAACACAGCAAAATGCAAGGTCATACACATGGGAAATAGAAATCCCAATATAACTTATACACTTGATGGTAGAATTAAAAACAGTTGTGGAAGAATGGGTTCTGGGATTTGTTATGGGAGCATATGACATTCTCTGAGCAATGTAAACAGGTAGCTAGGAAAGCCCATTGTGTCCAATTGATGATTTATTGAACAGTAGCTTATAGTGATAGGGAGATCATAACTCACTGTATAAAGCAATTGTAAGACTGGCACTTGGAACACAGTATCCACATATGGAGACCTCATCTGAAAAAAGACATTGAGCTTCTTGAAAGGGTCCAAAGACAGGCAAACCACATGGTGAGATCAGCAGAAGGGTGACTGTACAAGAAAAGACTTCAAATATGTGGGCTACAGAGCTTGGCAAAGAGGCCTTAGGGTGCACTAGAGTGAGGTCTCAAAGGCTCTGAGAGGGGATAGTAAAATTATTGAAGGTGAAATTTTAACTGTTATAAAGGATTCCAGAACTGGTGGCCATAAATTCAAATTTCAGGGGAAGAGGTTTAGACTGGATCACAGGAAGTTTTCTTTTATCCAGTGAGTTATTGATCACTGGAACAAGTTTCCTCTGCAGGAAGTTGACACTGACAGTCTGAAGAAGTTCAAAGGTGAACTGGATAGTTACCTACATGAAGACAGAAGCACATAATTAGTGTTTTCTTATTCACTTCTTATGTCTTTTATTTTTTATATCTTCCATTTATATCTTCCATTTATTTTTTATATCTTCCATTATATCTTTTTATTTATTTTATTATTATTAATAATTATTATTATTTTTTTTATTTTATTATTATTACTAATTATTATTATTTTTTTATTTTATTATTATTACTAATTATTATTATTTTTTTTTATTTTATTATTTTTATTTTTATTATTTTATTTTATTTATATATTTATTTATTTTATTTTACCAGTGTAACAAAAGCCTGTGACTTCCTTGCACTATATGGCTAATACTAACTATAACACCAACTTCAGATGATGCCAACACATCCACAATGAGTAGGTGAATTTACTGCTCTGTTGGAGGAGGAATGGATCAAATTACCACTGTCTTGTTATCAAATATTGATTCTTAAGGCCAAAGGTAAGGCAATGTGTTATTAAATATTGTATTATTAAATGACACTTTGAAACATGCAGATGTCGAGTTACTTTTGGAAATTAGTATATGAATAACGTCTATTCTGTAAGTATTATAAGTTCTATATGATTATTGTAATCCCAAAAATGATTAAGTCCTTGCAATATCAGTCAAAATATGTCTGTTGTGGTTTTGAGTTTCTTTTGGGTGTGTATTTGCAAGAAATACCCTGTTGCTCTTAATAATATAAAATACTGCCTTGACCAATGTATGCACTATCCACTAGTAGATGGGCCTAGCCACAGTGTAGATGCCACCTTCCAGAAGATAGCAGAATGCATATTCATTGTGACAGCAGTTCAGCATTTGTTACTGCAGTACATCACATGTTTTCCCTAAGATCTTGTGTTTGTATCACCTTGCATCAAAATTAGTTTTGAAATGCTAAGAGACTTTTAATAATAAATATCCAAACATGGTCCTTGAGGTTGTCACAGACATTATCTCAGATATGCCAGACAAGCTGTACTTGCTACCTGGGAGTCTAAAACACTGATGGAACTGATATTCTGGTGATACCCAAGTCAAGTGAACCCAATTTCGGTGAAGTCCGGACGGTCTGCGACAGCCAAATCCTCTACTTGTACCTTTACGATGGTGGGACTGTTAGTAATCCTGGGTATAACCTCCATGCACAAGTACATGGTGGATGACAACCCAGGTGTGAACCAACGTAAGCAGGGGTCGAGGTGTGGCACCCACACCACATGGAGGAACGCCGCCCCTCTATGTTACCAGGCAGTACTAGGTGGTAGATGACTGTCATCAACCGGTGAAATACCACCACTTTGCTTATTGGAGGCTTGAAGTGGTGGAACCCATGTTTAGTCTCTAAGGCTAAGTTCCGGTCAACCCTTCTCTATCTCTTCCATCATGCAGTATGATTGATGACTTTTGAGGTTATGACGAACGTCGTGGCGAGATCCAGTATTCCTTACATTTCGAGGGTACAGCTCTAAAACGGTGTTCGCAGGCCGGCCGCTAGTTAGTACACCGGACCGAACCTATTGGTAACTCTCTAGGAGGCTTCCGGATCAGCTAGTGTATAATCTTGCTACCTCTACTCTGCCAGATAGTGACTGGAGGAAGTCAGAGTAGTGTGTATGTGGGGAGCATTGTCGAGGCCACGTTATGTCAAGGATCTGTGTATATTCTTACCACGTGTACACCATATCCAAAAATTTCATTACTTCATACAGCATGTCCCACCCACTTTTTCTTACTATTGAATACACCATGAATTGTCAAACTAATAGAGCAAGCTTATCTGCGAAAAGATCTAAACTTCCCAAACACTTCCTAGTTCATTTCACAAATATACGTGGTCTCAATTCTAATCTCAACGATGTCCATTTCCACTTGCAGTCTGCCAAATTCCATGTACTTTTTCTGACAGAATCTCAGTTATCGGTTGATTCAACTATTGCTCATCTGAGATGCCCAAATTATTCGCTGTATGATTCCTTTCGCCTCAAAGGTGGTACTTGTGCATATGTCCGTTCTGATATTCCCTGTCAGAGACTTGGCAATTTGGTATCTCCTCTCTTTGATCTTCTCTGGCTCAAAATCTCTCTACTTCATTGTGTCAAATTGTCTCTACGTTCTCCCAACTTCACTAATCACTTGGAGCTCTTTGACTTCCTCTCTTTGCAACTTGACTTTCTCCAGTCCAACTTTCCTAACAGTGAGGTAATTTTCCTTGGTGATTTTAATGTTCACAACTCCAGCAGGCTTCCGTTTTCTAGTCACACCGACCCAGCTGGTCAAGATGCTGAGGCTTTTGCAATTACTAATGACCTAGCACAGATTGTTCATTTACCTACAAGAATACCGGACAATCCTAATCATACAGCCAATATGCTTGATCTTTTTCTCACAAACAACCCTTCTAAGTACACGGTCGAAGTGAGAGGTCCTTTAGGCACTTCAGATGACAACTTGGTGATTGTCTCTTCTTCAATGGAACCTTTATATCATGGCTATTCCCAACCTTGTGTTGTTTGGCATTACAAGAATGCAAAATGGGATGACCTGCGAGACTTCTTTTCTTCTTTTCCTTGGTTGGATTACTGTTTCAAAACTTCTGATGTCAACATTTGCTCAGATCGTGTCAGTGAAATTATTCTTGCAGGAATGGAATCCTTTATCCCACACTCCACTTTAAAATCTCATCCTTTATCTAAACCTTGGTTCTCCAATAAATGTGCTAAGGCTGTTCAAGAGAAAAATGTTGCATATTGTAATTGGCTTGTTTCTAATTCTTCAGTTTCATTTTCTGCCTACAACAAAGCTCGCAACAATTGTAAAGCAGTTATTAATCAGTCCAAACTAGAGTTTGAACTGGCTAAGAGTAGAAAACTTGCTTCTTGCCCTAATGGTAGCCGATCATTCTGGTCTCTTGCCAAAGCTATTGGCCGCAACTTTTGCCCATCTCTGCTCCCACCTCTGTCCAAACCAGATGGTTCTGTTGTCACTTCAGCCAAGGATAAAGCTGACCTGCTAACATCCCATTTTTCTTCCAGCTCATGTATTAATGGTCTTGGTAAAACACCTCCCACCATTCCCAACATGGTCCATTCAATGGCTCCTGTGGTCTTCCGTCAAAAGGATGTCAGAAGGATTTTGATGAATCTTGATGCTAAGAAAGCTCCAGGTCCCGGATAGTATTTCTCCACTTGTTCTCAAAACCTGTGCTCCTGAACTTACCCCTATTCTTTGCCGTCTTTTTTCACTTTCTTATTCCAAGGGTGTTTTTTCTTCTGCTTGGAAATTTGCTCATATCCAGCCAGTTCCTAAAATGGGTGACAAATCCCTCCCATCCAATTATCATCCCATTGCAATTACTTCTACTTTTTCTAAAGTAGTGGACAAATCAATTAACTACCAACTCTTAAACTACCTAGAAACCTTCCGTCTGATCAACGATCGCCAGTATGGATTCCGTCAGTGTCGATCCACTGGTGATATTCTGGCTTATGTTACCCATTTATGGACTAATTCAATGGAAAGGTTCCGTGAAACACAAGTAGTTGCTCTTGACATCTCAAAGGGTTTTTGATCGTGTTTGGCATAAAGGTCTTCTAAACGAGCTTCCATCTTATGGTTTGCCAACTGTTTTTAGTAATTGGTTATCCAGTTTTATCTCTGACCGCTCACTGAGGGTGATGGTAGATGGCTCTCTGTCTTCTAACTTCTCCACTAATGCCGGTGTCCCCCAAGGTTCAGTTCTCTCCCCCGCTCTTTTCCTCTTGTATATTAATGACCTTCTTCCATTGACTGGAAATTCTATCCATAGTTTATCCGCTGATAGCAGATTGCATTCCACTTTCCATTTTGAGAAACCTTGTCCTGCTCAATCAGCTTCAACTTCTCGAAAATCTGCTACCAATTCCTTAAATGCCGATCTTCAGGTAATTCTCCAGTGGGGCAATGACAACTTAGTTGATTTCAACCCCATCTAAAACTCAGTCTTGTCTTATATATCGCAAAAAGGATTCTTCTGCCCCTGTGCTTATCTTTAGTGACACTCTGATTTCTAGGCAAAAAGATATATCTCTTTTGGGGATTACCCTGACTTCTAATCTCTCTTGGCACAAGCACATTACAAATATTGCTTCCTCTGCATCTAAAAAACTTGGTTTTCTCTTTCGGTCTTGGCGTTACTTTTCTTCCAAACAGCTGCTCACTCTGTATAAATCACGAATCCGCCCTGCCATGGAATATTGTTCCCACATCTGGGGTGGTACCCCCAAATCCTCTCTCAGGCTTCTTGATTCCATTCAGAAGAGGGCAGTTAGGTTAATTAATGATTCATCTCTAACAGAGTCTCTTCACTCGCTTTCTCATAGACTTACTGTTTCTGCTGCATGCCCTTTCTACAGATACTTCCAAGGGCGCTGTTCTTCTGAATTGGCTTCTATAATTCCCGCTCTCTCTTTCAAAGCTGTCCGAACACGTGCCACCACCAGCCAACATCCATTTACTGTCCAACTTCAAACCCACAGAACCAACTTTTCATCTTCCTCATTTATTCATTCAACTGCTGTTTTCTGGCTTCATACGTATTTCCTGAAAATTACAATCTACAGAAGTTCAAGTCCAATGTCAACAAATATCTTCTTTCGTCTTCTCAACCTCCAATCTAAGCACAGTACTGTGTACTATAGGTTCTAATACCTCTTGAGTTTTGGGGTTCACATAAAAAAAAAAAAAAAAAGACCTGTACTCTCTCTCAATATTTAGTACCTTCCAGCCCATATAAAACCCAATCAAGACTTTATATAATGGAATAATTACCTCTTTGTCCAACTAGCAAATTTTCTATACATCATAGATGATAAAACACCATGTGTGTGTTATCTCAGCAACCTGTGCACACTGTTGAAAGGACTTCACGTTAGTTTTCACAATTATTCCAAAATACTTTTACTCAACTGCTTTAACTTTTTACCTTCCAAGTAATTAGCTAATATGGAATTACTATAATCCAAGTGTAAAACTATATATTTTCTGATATTGTCTTGACATCTTGAAGCAGTATAGTTTTGTTACTTTTGTTTATCACCCTCCCAAACTTTGACATCAAGTTTATATATCTTCATCAATGTCATTAGCAAACATCAAAAGCAACAAGGGACCAGTACTGAACCCTGTGTGTAACTCCACTCTAGAACCCAGTCCATTCAGCTTAGTAGCTATTTTAAACCACACTTTGTTTCCTAACATTTAACCAAATGTTTATCTGTCATATCATCATCCCTCCAGTGTCATAATATAAATGCATATAAAGGTGCTCAATGTGAAATGAAAGCAAAACTTTACTAAAAGTATAAATATATTATATAAAAATTATTTTTGCATCAAATTCATTTGTGACAACCGTATAATAGCTTATCAGATTAGTTAGACATTATTTACCTTTAATAAACCCATCTTTGTTTCATATATAATTATAGTTTCATTCCTCTTTTATTCATCTAGATAATACTATAATGTATCTTTAATATCAGGAAACATGACTTGTGAAACATGCACCATTACACAATCTCTGCATCATTCATTCTTTTTCTATAAAAATAACAGAATGGACAATGTCAGAGTTATTTTTATATTTTTTTACCATTTAGTGAAAATACATAGGTTGTAAACTAATAGATGTACTTAGTTTAAAGAGTTGAAAAATCTAATTATAAAACTTTCAAACATGTACACTTTGTTTTCCACAAAATTTTGATATTTTCAATAAATTTCTGGAATCTTCAAACCTTCAGTCAACGAACACATTACACACTTTTGTTTCTTTGAGGTAGCGAAATTGTCAGATCTATTTTTTTTTAAATTACCCCACATCTTTTCATTGGATCCAAAATTGTTATCTGTCATGGTGCACATTGGCATCTTCTTTCTATATAAGGTTTAACAATATTTTTAAAATGAAGTTAAAATTTTAAAAAAAATTGTTAATTCTTCTAAAAAAAATTTTTATTTCATCACTAACTATTTAGTAATAATTGAGCTTTAAAAATTATAAAAGCATTCAGTTCTGAAATATTCCTTACTTTTGTCCATAGACAAAAGAATGTTGTTCGGATATCACAGATATGGTGTCACACGGATATAAGCAGTGCAGAATGGGAATTTGGGGAATACAATGTGTACAGAAAGGATACACAGGGATAGGAAGGGAGGAGAGGTTATGCTGTTAGTTAAGAAAAACATAAAATCTAAGGAAGTGCATCTAGTTGACATTGGTGGACAGTGCAATGTTGAGTTGTTTTGATGTGATTTAAGCACTGGGAAAGGGAAAATGAGAGTAGACTCTGAGTACAATCAACAGTTGTGCAGAGAAATAGACTGAGTCAGTAAATAAGAATGTTTTATAATGTGGGATTTTAACTTTCCAGATATTGACTGAAACTTGTGGGTAGATTTATTTGATGATTGTTTTCTACAGCAACACATTTGAGAGGCAACCAGAAGGAGCAATATTCTTGATCTGATTATCAGCAGTGATTATTTATGCATTAAGAATTTGCAGATAAAGGAACCACTAGGTGACTTGGAGTGGATAGAATCTATCCACTCCATAAAGGAACCACTAAGCACTTGGAGTGGATAGAAACTATCCAGTTATATTCAAGGAGGCAGCGAGGGATGTAAGAAAACCCTTAGCCATAATTATGAGAGCATCCTTAGATTCAGGGGAAGATCCCATTGCACTGGAGATGTGCAAATGTGTATCCCCAATTCACAAAGGGGGTTCAAAGGGTGACACAAGTAATTACAGATTTGTTAGTTTAACTTATGTTCCAGGGAAAATAATTGAGTCACTGGGTAGAGAAACACTGCAGGATCATCTAGACCAGTGCTATGCGAAGTGTTGTTCCTCGAAAGGTGCTGGTCCGTGAACTGTTTGTTACCATTCCGCAACAAATTGGAAATTCATCATGGACGTTACTGGTCTGCGACAATTCTTCCATTCTGGACTGTGGCAATTGTATTTTACAAAAGTACCGGTCCACGTCAGATTGGAAATAAAAGGAACTGGTCCTTCACCATAGATAGTTTCAGAAGTACTGATCTAGTCAAGACTGCAGTAATAGTTCAGACACAGCATGGGGAGGCGCCTCCATAGCCAGGTGGGAAGGAGCAGCAGTGCGTAGCACACGCTTCTTGATTAGACCGGGGTTCGAGCCCGTCACCACCAATACGGAGGATGTGGAAAGGTCAGGGAATGACCACCGCATATCCCAGAGCAATATGGCCTTAGTTGCTAATGCTCCTAAAAACAAATAACTAACTAACACAGCATGGGTTTGTTAAAGGGCGGTCTTGTTGTCAGACAAATTTGATTAGATACTATGATGTGGTAACAAAAACTGGATGCAAAAAAATAATTTTGATACTATATACTTGGATTTCAGAAAAGCTTTTGATACTGTTGCACATGAAGACTGCTGTACAAATTGGATTGGTATGGAATCAAGGGCAAATTGCCACAATGGATAAAGAGATGGTTGAGTGGAAGACGATTGAAGATGCTGTGATATGTGTAATTCATTTTAATAAAATTCTGGATTGTATTTTAACTTTATGTCAGTCTAATAGAGAGCGCTGACTCTCTTTAAAAATTACAGCTGTGAGTTACAGGCTCCGAAAAAGTGATAAATGTTTGCCTTTTTATTTACATAATTGTTATTTTATATTGTACTTAAAAAATAGTCTTATAGTTATAGTTACGCTGGTTATTTTTCTTTTAATTTAGATAGAGTTTTTGTGGATTACTACTTAATATACATAAAACCGTTATTTTGTTCGAATCTTGCGGCCATTGTTTTTGTATACAGTAGTAGGGAATTCAAATTTTTAATTGAAGTAACTAGGTAGCTCTAACGTATAATTATATAGCATAATACGCTTCACTGTTTCTATTAGATAGCGTAATATTGACATTTAATTAATTTAATTTATTGATCTTATTAATTTAAAAAGTGATGCCCCAAACTAGAGCAGCAAAGCAATGGGCACTAAGTGGCAAGAGTGCTGTGACTCGGGGGAGAATGGAGGAGGGCGATTCTCCAACGCATCACAGCCTAAAAATATGTGCAACTTGTGAAATGTTTGCCGAACTCTCTGGAACGGAACATGATATTGCCATTGGAGATGTCTTTGTGTGTGTGTGTGTGAATGTATGTAAGGAGTGTAAGGAAATCAGGCAACAACTCAGCGTTGTTATGGGCCTATATGAGAGCTTGAAGGACAGGGTGGATGCCCTCGAAGGATTTAAATTGAGGGACCCATCAAGCTCTCAGCTGCCCACATCAATGCCAGAGCTTGCTTTTGGTCATCACGCAACACAGGGGCAACCCCAAGGTAGAATGTGCTGGTTCCACAGGAAATAGTAGTTGTTGGTGACTCTATTTTCAAGGAAACTGGGCACATATTGTGCAAAAAGGACAGATGGAACAGGACCAGGGTATATCTGCCAGGGGCAAAGGTTGACGACATTGTACAGCGGATATCATCTTTTAAGGGCACAAAAGGTGATATAGTTGTACACATTGGCACTAATGATATTAAGAGTAGGAGACTGGCAGAATTACTTAACAAGTACAGGACACTATTGAAAAAAAGCCGGGAATTAGGGTTGAATTTGAAAGTGTCTGCAATTCTGCCCAGACACGATAGAAGGGAGTATATGATTGAGAGCCTTATCGATCAATTTGGCTCTGGAAAGATTGTGCAAGGCTCGAGGGATAGAATTTTTTTCAGCCTGGACTGTACTTGTTAACAGGAGAGACTGCTTCTATAGGGATGGGATACACTTAAATAGAAAGGGTGCAAGAATATTTGCTGATGCTATCGAAGCAGTGTTAGGTGGGTCGGAAAACTGCTAGCTTGGGGGGAATACAAGGACTGATAGTTTAACAGTAGCCACAGGCAGAGGTGAAGGTGATTCTTGCACAACTTCTATTAGAATAAGTAGCGATCTGGAGCGAGGGATGTTGGGGGTTTCAGGGACGGATGGCAGTCATTGTGAAATAGGTGGGTATATGGGATGTATTAGGGTAACTAGGAATAGCATTAGACTGCTTCTATAGGGATGGGATACACTTAAATAGAAAGGGTGCAAGAATATTTGCTGATGCTATCGAAGCAGTGTTAGGTGGGTCGGAAAACTGCTAGCTTGGGGGGAATAGGAGCATGTATGCTTGCATGTATACCAATGCTAGAAGTATAGTAAATAAATTTGATGAATTTGAAGTGTTGGTCAAGACATCAAAAGTGGATATTGTTGGGATAGCAGAGACGTGGTGTCACACGGATATACAAAGTAAAGAATGCAGAAGTGGAATTTGGGGAGTACAATGTGTACAGAAAGGATGGACAGGATAGAAAGGGAGGAGGTGTTCTGCTGTTAATTAAGAAACACATAAAATCAAAAGAAGTGCACCAAGTTGATATAGATGAACAGTGCACTGTTGAGTCAGTTTGGTGTGACACACTGCGAAAGGAAAAATAAAATAAGAGTAGGAGTGTGTTATAGGCCTAATGACTCGAATGAGTACAGTGAATAATTGTACAGAGAAATAGAGTGGGCTAGTAAATCAGAATGTCTTATAATCATATCATTAATGGTCCTTGAAGGATTTGTTTACTGTTTTGCTTATTCCCCATTTTTGGAAGTCATATGGATAATATTAGTTTAAGTATAATATAATTATCATGTGATTACCGTGATATTTTGGATAAATATTGTTTTGTCAGTACCCATATAAATAATTTTTATTTATTTAAGAAATGAATATGTTACTAAGAATTTTTATTTATATTTCAGGTGCTAAAATCGGCAGGACCATGGCACATGATATTTTTTGTTGTAATAATCTTTTTGGGATCTTTCTACTTAGTCAACCTCATTCTTGCCATTGTTGCCATGTCATATGATGAACTACAAAAGAAGGCAGAAGAAGAAGAGGAGGCAGCAGCAGCAGAAGAAGCTGCAATAGCAGCAGCAGCTGCTGCAGAGGATGAAAAACTTGTATGTATATTGTGTTTAAATATATTTAATTTTATAATGAAACAAAATTCAAAATTGCTATAGTACTGCATTGTTCAGACAAAAAAGTTTTTTTTTTTTTAATCGTTCTGAAACATGAGTGACTCTGTGCCCTGTTGCCTTCCAGGTAATGATCTTGACTTGTAACATGTTTTTCTAGCATGTGCAAAAGATGTTAGAAACAATTCAGGAAGTATTCTGTGCCACTTTTTAGTACTTCATTGCAGCAGTTTGCAAATTAGTCAGCATTCTTAAAATGATGACCAGCCAGAAATTGTTTTCCCTTTGGAAAGAGGAAACATTATATTCTGTGACAGTTATGACCTTGCAAGTAAGGCAGATGTAGTAGTAGTGGCATGTGTATGAGCTTATGCAGCATCAGCTAAAAAAAAAAAAATTACACCATTCCCTCCAAATGCCTGTCCAGTTCCTCCTCCTTAAATTTATTCAACCTATCAACTTCCACAACAACAGATGGAAGTTTGTTCTAGCAATTAACCACCCGCTGGCTAAAGGCAAATTTCCGCACATCTATTCTACATCTGTCTTTTCTTAATTTGAATTTATGCCCCCTTAGGTTCATAATCTGAACAAGTGGAAAGATCCCATCAGAATCCAGCGTGCTCAACCCATTCAAGGCTTTATACACCTCAATCAGATCACCGCGCAGGTGCCTAGTCTCCAGCCACTGCAATTTGCAAAACTTAAGCCTCTCTTGGTAAGAGGATCCCTTCATTCCCAAGGCGTGGCCTGACCATTGCCTTATACAGAATAACAGCATGTAAACATGCTGTTATTCTGTATAAGGCAATGGTCAGGTACTGCTTTTGGGGTATGTATTGTCATGCAATACAATCCTTCCAATGTCATTTTGTTTTTGTTTTTTGTCCATTTTGAATTTTTTGCCTTGCTGTGACATCACTGAACCACTCTGATGTACAAGAAAATGCTATCACATCATCTGTTGGTATGTTTTTTGTTGTGTCTACAAAACATCTGTTTTGTCCACTTTTGTTGAACCACGAAAACCAAGGAAAACTTAACAAGTTTTCCTTTCTCAGATGTTAAGGAATGATGTGTTGACAAACTCAATAAATTTTCAAATGTTTGTTTTAGGCACTATGATAACTTCCATCTCAAATTTAACCTTCACCAATTTCTGTCTCTACAGTTTAGTTTTTTACACTTCTTACAATATTCCATACACAGTCAATGCTAATATCAATTGAAGTTGAGGCTGAGATGTTCAGAAATTCTGTTGTAAGTGTTATGGAAAACTTTACTGTAGCTCCCAGTTGAGCAGTCAAGTGATAATCAGTGTCTGATGTTCACATGTCTTTGTTTTTCATTAGTTTTTAATAGTTATGTGTAGCAGCTGGATGTTAGTCAAACTGTTGTCACTGAAACTTACTTTCAGCTTTTTTGAAGCAGTAGATGTAGTTCAGTGTAAGTAAAACGAAATTACAATCTACATTAGATATCTGTTAATTTCTAGACTTTGGCCTTCTTATTTAAATAGTAGCCTCATTTTCAACTTCTTTCTGTGTGTTAGAAACAGGAAACTTTGATTAGCTGCTTCTTGAGATGACTACATTTTGAATCAGTCTTCCATGGTTAGTCTGTTTCACCCAGATATAAGGAATGCCAAACTGGAATTTGGGGAGTACAATGTGTACAGAAAGGATAGACAGGATAGGAAGGGCGTAGGTGTTATGCTGTTAATAAAGAAAAATATAAAATCAAAAGAAGTGCATCCAGTTGATATAGATGAACAGTGCACTGTTGAGTCAGTTTGGTGTGACATAAGCACTGCGAAAGCAAAAATTAGAGAAGGAGTGTGTTATAGGCCTAATGACTCGAATGAGTACAATGAACAATTGTACAGAGAAATAGAGTGGGCTAGTAAATCGGAATGTCTTATAATGGGGGGATTTTAACTTCCCAGATATTGACTGGAACTTGTGGGTTGGGCACTCACACACTAGTCAGACTTTTGTGGATTTATTGGATGACTGTTTTCTGCAGCAGCATGTTCGAGAGGCAACCAGAGAAAGTAATACTCTTGATCTGGTTATCAGCAGTGATCATTCATGTATTAGGAATTTGCAGATAAAAGAACCACTAGGTGGCAGTGATCACAGTGTACTGACGTGGGATTTACTTAAAGATTTAATTACCATCAGGGGTAAAGGAAAGGGTTTTTGCTTCCGTAAAGGCGAGTACAGTGGTCTCCGACAGTTTTTAAATTCTGTACAATGGGATCAACTGACGATGTTACCAACAGTAAATTCTAAGTGGGAAGCATTCAAGGAATTAATCGTGGATGCTACTAAAAGTTTCATACCTATTAAGAAATATTGTTCAAGGTTTAGGCCTAAATGGTTCTCAAATGAACTAATGAGACTCGTAACAGAGAAGAAAAATGCATGGGACGCATATAAATTATCAAGCAACTCAGAAGCCTATGGCAGATATAAGTCAATCTGTAATCAGGTCACAAAGGAGGTTCGGCAGGCGAAGGCAGATTACGAGAAATCCTTGGCAAAAGATGCTAAGAAAAACAGCAAGGATTTCTTTACTTATATAAACTCTAAAAGGAAGGGGATGAATCTGATTGGTCCACTTGACATCCATGGTTCGACTGTTGATGATCCTGCTCAGATAGCAAACAAACTGAATGAGTATTTTGCATCTACATTCACACGTGAGGAATTATTAAGGTTTGAAAATGGCAGAAGATTATCAAATTGTAGCAGGGTGCTTAATGATCTTGTAATAACTGAGAGCAAAGTGGAAGAGAAATTGTTGAAGTTAAACGTAAGAAAAGCACCTGGGGTGGATGGGATCTATCCAGTTATATTAAAGGAGGTGGCAAGGCAACTAAGCAAACCCTTAGCCATAATTATGAGAGCATCCTTGGACTCAGGGGAGGTTCCCACGGACTGGAGATGTGCAAATGTATCCCCAATTCACAAAGGGGAATCGAAGGGTGACACGAGTAATTACAGACCAGTTAGTTTAACTTCTGTTCCGGGTAAAATAATGGAGTCACTGGTTAAAGATGCATTGCAGGATCATCTAGACAAGACTGCAGCAATAATTCAGACACAGCATGGGTTTGTTAAGGGAAAGTCTTGTCTGACAAATTTGATTGGTTATTATGATGTGGTTACAAAGGAACTGGATGCAAAAAACAATTTTGATATCATATATTTGGATTTCAGGAAAGCTTTTGACACTGTTGCGCATGGAAGACTATTGTACAAATTGGAGCAGAATGGTATTAAGGGTAACTTGCTACAATGGATAAAAGGATGGTTAAGTGCGAGAAGACAGAGGGTGGTAATCAATGGGTGCTGCTCTTCGTGGACTAATGTTATTAGTGGAGTCCCACAGGGTTCGGTGTTAGGTCCACTGTTGTTTTGTATATTTATCAATGATATTGATGAAGGCATATCAGGCTTAATGTCGAAGTTTGCAGATGATACAAAGGTTGGCAGGGTTGTTCATGACAGTAATGGCAGTCTGCTACTGCAACAGGATCTAGATAATTTGGGCAGATGGGCTAAGAAGTGGCAACTGAAGTTTAACCTTGACAAATGCAAAGTACTGCATATGGGTAGAAATAATCCCAGAGAAACGTACCAACTGTGTGGTACTACACTTAAGGTGGTAGAAAATGAAAAAGACCTGGGAGTAATTGTGCAGACAGATATGAAGTTCTCTGAGCAATGCAGACAGGCTGCCAGGGCAGGTCATGGGGTTTTGTCAATGATATATAGGAATTTTGCTAGCAGGGAAAAGGAGGTGATTATCCCTCTGTATAAGGCAATGGTCAGGCCACGCCTTGAGTACTGCGTACAGGTCTGGAGACCTCATTTTAGGAAGGATGTAGATTTACTTGAGTGGGTACAGAGAAGGGCAACAAGATTGGTGAGGGGAATGAAGGGATCCTCTTACCAAGAGAGGCTTAAGTTCTGCAAATTGCAGTGGCTGGAGACTAGGCACTTGCGCAGTGATCTGATTGAGGTATATAAGGCCTTGAATGGATTGAGCACGCTGAATTCTGATGGGATCCTTCCACTTGTTCAGATTACGAACCTAAGGGGGCATAAATTCAAATTAAGAAAAGACAGATGTAGAATAGATGTGCGGAAATTTGCCTTTAGCCAGCGAGTGGTTAATTGCTGGAACAAACTTCCATCTGTCGTTGTGGAAGTTGATAGCTTGAATAAATTTAAGGAGGAACTGGACAGGCATTTGGAGGGAATGGTGTGATTTTTTTTTTTTTTTTTTTTTTGGCTGATGCTGCATAAGCTCATACATTTGCTTTCTTGCATCACATGCTACTACTACTACATTAGTTACCACTCTCAGATTTAGAAAGGCAGTTCTTTATTACTTATACAGCATTAAATTTTGCCAATAATAAAGTTTTAGACTTTGATTAGGAATAATCGTGTATCATTTCATTGGATTCATGTAGTCACAGTGTTTGTTCATGGCGTTGTTTTATCTGTTTATGGATGTTTGTAAATCTGCTAAGCCTTCTACTGTGGTAAGACCATGTAAGAGTCATGGTATTGTCTAATTTTTTGCATTCAGTTCCTTTGTGACCACAAAGGAACTGGATGCAAAAAATAATTTTAATATCATGTACATGGATTTCAGGAAGGCTTTTGATACTGTTGCACATGGAAGATTATTGTACAAACTGGAGAAGTATGGTATTAAGGACAGGCTGCTGCTAGGAAAGACACCTTTCTTCTTGTAACCTTAAAAGGAGCAACGATGGGCTAAAATAAACAGTCCTCATGTGGATCTTATAATCCAGATCATGATGACACATATCCCATGCTAAGAGACAAAAAAAAAGAAGGAACGGATAATACCAGTCCTCGCTTTTTAATACTACACTCCTCCACAGACCAACCATTGAGTAAGCTGTCCCCGTTTTTGATACAGAAATGTCTCAGAAATGTGGCTGGTCCTCCAAAAATGGTTTGGCAATTAAGATCCAGAGATTTTTTAGTTGAAATGACTGTACATAGACATGCTGATACACTATTGAAAGTATCTACTTTTGGTGGAATTCCCATGAAGGTTACCTCACATGCCACTTTAAATTCCTTTAAAGGGGTAATATCATAATGGAATCTATTAAACGTATCAGAAGATGATGAACTTGTGCATGAATTAAGAGATCAAAACGTGGTACAAGCCAAAAGAATTGTCATTAAAAAAGATGGAGAGCCTGCCCCTACCCGGACAGTGATACTAACATTTAAAACACCAAATCTACCTAATTCAATTAAAGCTGGTTATCCTAGATGCCAAGGAAGACCATACATTCCAAATCCAGTCCGGTGCTTTAAGTGCCAAAAATTTGGGCATTCCCAAGCTGCCTGCAGAGGTGTAGCCACTTGTGCTACCTGCGGATCAAAAGAGCATACACACACAAACTGTAACACTGAAATGCAAAGTTGTCCTAACTGCCATCGTAACCACTCTGCTTTCTCTGAGGAATGCCCTCAATGGAAAAGAGAAAAGAATATTCAAAAATATAAGATTGAGCAGAAAGTATCATATCAAGAAGCTAAGAAACATTTTGCAGTACCTGCTAAGTCACCTACATATGCTTCAGCTACCCAATGGCTATGCTCAGTAGCAACTCAGACTGGCTGCTCAGTCCCTCTAAATATCTCAATATCTGGTTGGGCTAAATCACTCTCTCTCCTCATAAAAGGAACAATCCACTCTCAAATACGCTACTCGAAGCAAATACTCCTGTAATAATACCTCCAGATAAGAAACCTAATGAACAACAAAAAGAACGAGCCAAGAGTCCTGAAAGAAGCAACACAACTAAATTTATATCCGATACCATGGATATTGATGAAAAGGTGGATGTAGATGATTCAGTTTTTGAGATTCATCCAGACGATGACATTGACATGAGTAGACTAATCTTCTCAAAATAAGAAAAAGCAAACGTAGACAGGCATAAACAAATATTCACCATAAGTAACCAAACCCACCAGTTAAAACCAAACAATGCACACAGTGATTCAATGGAATTGTCGCAGACTTCGTGCCAATTTAGATTACCTTTATGATCTCCTAAGTGAATATAAGCCTTTTGCAGCATGCATACAAGAAACAAACCTGATGAATGCGGTATCTATTCAAACACTTCGCCCTGTTTAGAAAAGATAAACTGCTCTAATGCAGCACATGGAGGAGTAGCGCTGTTAGTAAACTCTTCAGTTCCCTCTAGACCTGTTCCCTTGCAAACACTATTGAGGCAGTTGCATCCCGTATCACCATTGGCATAATGATAACATTAGTTTCATTGTGTCTGTCACCAAACCACGCTTACGCCCTTGCTGATTTAGATGACCTAGTAAGACAAACAAATACCTGCTCCTTTCTGTATTCTGGGTGACTGGAATGGCCATAAACCCCTATGGGGTTTTCGACATCTTGACTGCAGAGGACAAATAATTGAGAAATTCTTGGATAAACACAATCTAACTATTTTAAACACTGGTGATTGCACATATGTGCATATACCATCTGGTTCAAGCTCTGCCATTGATCTATCAGTATGTTCTCCAACAATACTTCCTCTTATAGGCTGGACAGTTACTGACAACCCTCTTAGTAGTGACCACTTTCTGATCATCTGTAATTTCTGTACAAGTTCTCTGCAGAGTAGCATTAGAACAATTTGGAAATTTGACAAGGCCAACTGGACTAAATATCAAGAAATAGCTCATTTATATTCCACTATCATTGCAACTGACAAGATTGATTCTGCAGTAAGCTATTTTTCACAACAAATAATGACAGCAGCAGCTGAATCTACTATCCCGAAATCATCATTTAAAATCCGACTCCATCCAAAAATGTGGTGGAATGAAGCATGTAGCATTGCTAAAAGAGAAAGGAATAAATACTGAAATCAGTTTAGAAAACATCCAACCACAGCCAACCTCCTACAGTTTAAGACAGCAAGTCATGTAAGATGAATGAGTAAAAAAGAAGCATGGGCATGCTATGCTGCCACCATAAACAGCTTCACAGATACTGCTACAGTCTGGAAAAAAATCAAACGTATCAATGGCAAATACTCACTTGCTACTTCGATTCTATTTCTGAAAGGAAAGGAAATTGCTAATGCATTCGGCTTGTCTTTTGAAACACTCTCAGCTGTTTCCGCCTATGAACCAGCCTTTCAGTCACTAAAATGCAGTACAGAAAAGTATAAACTGAATTTTAATACCTCTCCAACATTCATACAATCTGCCACTGGCCATGACTGAATTGCTTAATGCACTCACAAATGTGAAAAACAGTGCTCCAGGTCCTGATGGAATTTATTATGCAATGATTTCCCATTTAAGTGAAAGATCATTAATTGCTCTCTTACGACTCTATAAGAGAATTTTCTTAGAGGAATATTACCCCACCAGCTGGTGCCATTCTTGTGTGCTAGCCTTCCCAAAACCAGGAAAAGACCACACAGATCCAACAAACTATCAGCCTATCTCCCTAACAAGTTGCTTGAGAAAAACAATGGAAAAAATAGGTAACGCCCGACTAACATGGTTTTTGAAGACTAAAAAAACATTGAGTCCAAGCCAGTATGGTTTTTGGAGAAGTAGATATTTGTGTTTCTTAACTAACAGCATAACCCCTCCTCCCTTCCTGTCCTGTCTATCCTTTCTGTACACATTGTACTCCTCAAATTCCAATTCTGCACTGCTTATGTCTGTGTGACACCATGTCTCTGATATCCCAACAGTATCTGCCTATGATGTCTTGACTAGCACTTCAAACTCATCGAATTTATTAGCTATGCTCCTAACATTGGTCTACATGCAAGTATACATGCACCTGTTTCAACTCTTAGTTACCCTAACACAGCCCATGTATTTACTTCTTCCACTATGACTCCCAGCAGTCCTGGAAATCCCCATTGCCTTGCTTTCCAAGCTGCTGCTCAATTGCATTTCAATAGAAGCAGTGCAAGAATCCCTTTCACCTCTGCCAGCGGCTACTGTTAATCTATTATTCCATGGAGTTTATGATCTAAAATTAGAACTTGGTGTATTACGAGAAGAATTTTCAGTCACTGAAGAAACAAGTGCTTGCTGTAGAAATAAATGTAACTGGGAGTTCATCAGCTTAAGTATCTCTTGACCTGTTAAGTGATGCACCCCTCAATTCGAATCCCAGACAAGAATAGTCAAGTGCATACCACTATAGTTTAAGGTGATCTTGTTTTATCACTTCTATAATCCGTGCGCTCTCTCTCTCTCTCTCTCTCTCTCTTCCAAACCAGTCCAAATGCATACTGCAACCAGTCAGCATCCTTTTACTGTCCAGCTTCAAATTCACAGAACCAACTTTTCTTCTTCCTCATTTATTCCTTCAACTTTCATTTTCTGGAACAATCTCCCTTCATATGTATTTCCTGAAAATTACAGTCTACAGAAATTCAAGACTAATATCAACAAGTATCTTCTTTCATCTTCTCAACCTTCCACCCATGCATGTTACTAAGTACTGTAGGATCTAATACCTGTAGTGCTTAAGATTTTTGTTAGGGGGAAAAAAAAGTCACTTTTACGAAAGCAGCAGCCCTTCCCTTTGCCCTCGACAGTAGTTATATTTTTAAATATATCCCACATTATTATTATTATTATTATCCATATGGTGCAAGGAAGCCTGAGGCTTATGCTGCACCAGGCAAAAAAAAAAAAAAAAAAAATTATTCTGAATTACCCTGAGAGAGAGAGAGAGAGAGAGAGAGAGAGAGAGTCACAAGTAGAAGGGAATCACCAAGAAAGAGAAGAATGATGATATCCAGCTCAGGAGCCTGGGTGTGCTAAGCCTATATTCACCTGATATGAGCCTTGGGGGTAAATCAGCACACTATGATCACTGCTGATAATCAGATCAATGTTATTTTCTCTTATTGCTTGATTAACTAAATCAAAATTAATTAATCCAGATTTAATTAATAAATCTGGAGGGATAATAAAATAAAAAAAAATCAGGTAAAGGTTTGCAGAGGGTATACTATCATATATACAGGTAGTTCCCGACTTTACGAGTTAATTCATTCCTAGCACACGCTCGTAAAGCAAAAACGCAAAGCGGGAATTCATTTCCCATAGACCTAATGTTAAAAATAGGGGTTACATTCTCAACAATGAAATTAGTTAGCTAATTAGTTTGTTTATACAATGATTGATTTATCCAAAGAAATGAAAACATAACCTGTAAAATGAAGCAAATTATAATAATAAAGAAATTATTTATGACTTAAAAATGTTAAAGAATGTTTATTCATCATCATCATCATCGACGAAATGCACACTCGTTGAACCACATTATTGGCTCGAAACTCATTGGTTTGTTGCACAAGGAGTTGTCTTCTTCAGAAATGCTTCAAGAGCTTTTTGTTTCCAAGATTCTCCTTTCTTTATAAATTTCAATAGCATGCATAAGATTTTTTAACGGAATGCACAAATTGCAACTAACACAATTTGCATGGAGTAACAAGTTTACAAAGCTTAAAAAAAAAGGAATGAAGGGAAGATTCTGAAAATTTATTTGTTTTTTATAAGATTGAAGATTTCAGTAAAGGGGGAACCCATTTCACTAAAATAATGTAAAAAACCACAGAAGTCCAACTGTCAGTGGTAGTAGTAGTGGCATGTGATGCAAGAAAGCAAGTGTATGAGCTTATGCAGCATCAGCCAAAAAAAAAAAAAAATTACACCATTCCCTCCAAATGCCTGTCCAGTTCCTCCTCCTTAAATTTATTCAACCTATCAACTTCCACAACAACAGATGGAAGTTTGTTCCAGCAATTAACCACCCGCTGGCTAAAGGCAAATTTCCGCACATCTATTCTACATCTGTCTTTTCTTAATTTGAATTTATGCCCCCTTAGGTTCGTAATCTAAACAAGTGGAAAGATCCCATCAGAATCCAGCGTGCTCAACCCATTCAAGGCCTTATACACCTCAATCAGATCACCGCGCAGGTGCCTAGTCTCCAGCCACTGCAATTTGCAGAACTTAAGCCTCTTTTGGTAAGAGGATCCCTTCATTCCCCTCATCAATCTGTTGCCCTTCTCTGTACACACTCAAGTAAATCTACATTCTTCCTAAAATGAGGCCTCCAGACCTGTACGCACTACTCAAGGCGTGGCCTGACCATTGCCTTATACAGAGGGATAATCACCTCCTTTTTCCTGCTAGCAAAATTCCTATATATCCGATATTTTCGCAAATGGAGTTTACTATCTGCTTATAATTGCTGCAGTAACAGAAAAGCCCAATAAACCGGAAAGTGCAAATTGTTTTTGTTTTATGGTCATGACCTCCAGAAATGTGTTTTAGAAAAATATCACAAAGGTGTTCAAAATTGGTTCTTTTAATTAACAGAACGTATGATAACGATAAAAGCGTAGTGCATTTTAATAATTTGAATTGGTAACTAATACAATTTACGGTATAAAAATGACCTTTTAGAGAGTTATATGGCAAAAATTTCAACTTCCAAGGTCGTGGAATGAATTACCAAAAAACAATGTGTTATTGGGTTCACATTATGATATTTTCACAATACACTGGTGTCTCTGGAATGGATTAATATTGTGAAGTGTGGTACACTGTATTGTATAGCTATGTGCATAGTTTGAAATGCGGTATTTATGAATGTTTAACATTCATTTTTTGCAATTAATGTTCATATATTCTATTTTGTTGCTACTTGATGCTTGAAAAAAAAAAAACTCTAAATCGAAAACTCTAAAGTGGGAACTGCCTGTATTCACAAAAAGGAAGATTAAAAGTTTAATAGAGAAAGAAAATTTCATTATATTGCTGTAATATGAGTGCATCATGAATATCATATTTTTGGTATATTATGGTTGTTTATTGGCGTATTAGCTGCTATGGCTATAGTGCACCTATCATATTTTTGATAAGATACAAAAAATATTTTAATATTTCATTCAAAAATTTTATATTTTAAAAAGACTGGCTTGACAACAGTTTTATTGTTAAATGCTTTTGTCAAGCAAGTCCTTTTTTTTTTAGCTTTAATTGGTATTTGATGATTTTGTTTCAATTTTAAAATTTGTTTTTCCTTTATAACTGAAAGAAGAGAATATTTTTAAAGCAGGAAGAAGCTCAAGGGGGAAGACCACCTGATGGTGTTGTGAAAAGTCCATCTGAAATATCATGTAGATCCTATGATGTGTTTGTGGGTCAAGACAAGATATACGAGGAAAAGGACAAGGAAAGAGCAAGTATCAAAAGTGCTGATGGCGAAACTACGTGTATGGAACAGAGGACTCACGTCAATGGCAAAGTAAGGAAGGTAGGAGGGTATATAGTACTTAAGTAGGCAACAGTAGATGGGTAAAACTATTTTTTTTTTTTTTTTGGAGAACTATTACAGTTTGGTTTCCTTTAATTACTTATAAATAGCAGAATTTAGCACTTAAAGCCTTAAGTATTTATTTTAAATTATAGTTACATAATGGAAAGGCATTATTATTACTGAAATAGATATTTAATTAGTAATAAAAAAAACTTAACATTTCCATTTATTATGAATTAAATATTTCAGCAGCTTATTTTTTATAGAGATAGGATTTTTGAAGCTTAATTTTGCTGTAGGCAAGATGGAGCTCCTATGTCATAAACATAGGAGCACCAAGGGTAATAACATGCTAATATTGGGTATTGATAAAAATACCAAACATTAGCATGTTATTGCCCTTGTATGTCAGCTTATTATTGTCCCTATTGTCATTTTGTAATGTGACCTACTTAGAGCCAGCTGTTACAAATACCGATGGGCCTTAATATTTTAAATTTTTTACTGAATGTCTAAGTACATATATATATGTAGCATGTAAAAACTGGCAGTCATGAATTATTTCTCTAAGAGACATTTAAAAGTTCAATTCCTTTTTCTGAAAATGATAACTTAGATGGATATTGGCTATTATCATAGAAAAAAGAATTAGAAAGATGATTTGTACTCTTTATGCTAGTATTCCTAGAGATAATTCAGATTAGGGAGAGGCAGGCACAATACACACATGCACACCCGTTATTTATAGTCTTATTAAGTTATGGCAAAATATTAGTGAGACATTCATTTAATCCTAATAATGCACAAATACCGAAAAAATAATCTTAAATTCCAGAGTTATGCAAATGAGTTCATGAGCTTATAAAATGGTGTATTGATGGTTTGTGCAAACCTAGCCTTATAAACATGTGACATTCATGTGTGGCAGTACAGGCATGATATTAGTTCATATTGAAAACAAGACTGTTAATTAGGTGTCTATGCTGGAGGTTTCTGGAGTGGGAGGGGTTTTCACTGGAAACCCTCCTGACTAGAGCATCTCAGGAGAATACCACACACCAAGATATGTCTCTTGGACTGAGATCTTGGGACGTGGCTGGCCATTCCATATGGGTTATTCTCCCACCTCTGAAGATACAGATGCCGACTGGGCTAGCCAGGTGGGTAAAGTGCCTGCCTGGCAATCCAAAGGTCGTGGGTTGGAATCCTGCTTTGGGCTTGGATCAGAGTAGAAGCAAAAACCTTGGGAGGTGCAATATACCCACAGAAGCCAATGCACCAACAACTAACAAAAAAAAAGAAGATACAGATACACTTGGAAAGCTCTGTGAGACACTGTTATTAGCTATTAATAAATCTCAAGAATCTCATTTCAATACCTTACAGTTGCGAGTTCTTTGAAGAAGCACATGTAGTTATGTACTTCACAGCCATTCCCCTACTCAAAAATTGCCTTTTTTTTTTTTTTTAAATGTTACCAAGGTGGAATGTGGTTCCCCATCTCCAGATGAAAGTGCATTTAGATTCTGATTAAAGACTGTAACTTGACCTTGACTTACCAATGAAGACACCATGGTCCATTGCTCCAGAGTTCCAGTCAGCATGCTGTCAGTACACCAGTTCAAATGGGCTCTTCTGTGCTTAGGGTTGTATAGAGGTGGGCATGGACAGCTAGTCATCATACATATAAAGACTTTCTCACAAAGCCTATGTTGGTATTTCCAAATATGTGGCCCTTCCTGTGGATTAAACAAGCTATGAAGCAAATTACCATACTATGATGCTTCTACTATATGTTATAGGACAAGATAATTATCTTTTCTGGGAGTGACACAAAATGGCCTCAGATAGGTGTTCAAGAGACAGTTTCCTGTTTTGGTACAAGTTCTGCGGTCTGCTTACAATACTCTGAGTCACATTCAGTCATTATGACATTTCCATCGATGGTTATCTTTAAATTGATAGTGTAAGTTTCAAATGCAAAATACAGAGATTTTGAAATCTAGTTGCCCAGTTTTCATTTTGTTAATTATGCATAACTTTATTAACTGGACTAGAGAGTGTGCTTTGTTTCATAAATGAAGAATATTTGATTCTATTTTTATTTATATTTAAAAATGCATTTGTGCTTTCATTTTATTATTCAGCTTTTGAGTGTCAGTGTATATTTATATAAGATGATTCAAAAAGAAGAAAACACTTTTGAGCAAAATACCAACCGGGAATAATGACAGTAAATTTTCAATTATCAAATGATAGATATGCTCATTGTTTTTCTCTCTCTCTCTCTCTCTCTCTCTCTCTCTCTCTCTCTCTCTCTCTCTCTCTCTCTCTCTCTCTCTCTCTCTCTTTTTTTTTTCCCTCAATGGTGTGAGCAATGAACATGAAATATAGAGGTTCTGATTTTGTGTGCTTTTATCGGATTTTATCTGATTACCTAATTTGTATTTTGTTTTGAGTTGTGCATAACTTTATTTACTGGGAGAGTGCTTAGTTTTATAAATGAAGAATTTTTTGCTTAACATATATTTGTGCTCTTGTTTTTGTTATTCAGCTTTTGAGCATCAGTGTATATTTATTTAAGATGATCCAAAAGAAAGAAAAGACTTTCAAGGTTTCACGATAAATTCAGATTTTTTTTTGTTTTTGATATTGTGAACAACAAACATGAAATATAGGGCTTCTGATTTTATGTTATTTTATCTCGTTACTCAATTTGAATTTTATTGTGGATTTTGCATAACTTTGTTAACTAGATTAGAGAGAGAGTATCTGTTTTATTAATGAAGAATATCTGGTTTGTTTTTATTTATCTTTAAAAATCTATTTGTGCTTTTGTTTTTGTTATTAAGTTTTTGGGTGTCGGTGTGATCCGAAGAGAAGAAAACACTAAGTGTTAATGAAATGCTAATCATGCATACGACAGTGAATTTTCAAATACCAAATAATAGATAAAACCTGATTATTATTATTTTTTTTTTAAATCTTCCCCAAGCTTGTAATTTCTGTCATGCCATAGAGAAAATATTAAAAATGGCTTCTCTATGGGATAAAGCATCTAGCCATCTGGATTAAAAGAAAAATTTGATGACTAGTGTGCAATGTGGCTTTCATATATGCTACAAAAAAAAAAGAATTACAGCATACATACATAAAGAATTACTACAATATACAAGTCCTATAACATTAAGTTGAACTGAATGTGATTTTATTTACAATTAGTACAAGCAAGAAACAAAGGTTGTATCTGTGAGGGAAGGAGTCCAGCTCATGTTATACCACTCATGAAATAGCAAAATGCATAATGTCTTTCAGCAAAGTCTACAGAAGTCCATTTACAAATGCAGCCATTAGTTAAATATTCCTCAAATAACAGTCTGGAATATTCTCTCAAAGTATTTACTTTTGAAAGCTTACAAGTTGCAGTTATTGTGATCACTGTGATGTCAACTTTTACTATGATTTTCAACAGAAAATGGGAAAGGATGGTATGGTGACATGGCTTGTTTTTCAGTGACAAAGCCACTGAAAAACAAGCCATGAGCAGGAAAGACAACCTCATTCAGATGTGGGGCACTGATGATCCTCACCAGGTCATTGAACATTAACAAGATTTCCCAAAAATAAATGTGCCATTTCAAATCAGAAAAATTTTAGCCCTTTTATATGGAAGAGGCTGTCAATGGAAACATTTTAGTGGATATGTTGCATAATTAGCTCATGCCTCAACTTCATGAAGATTGTACTGCTTTCATTTCATTCATTGCTCAGCAAGATGGTGTACCTCCTCACTTTCATGTGGACGTGCAAGAATATCTCAATAATGCACTATCTCAGAAAAAATATAGGATGAGGTGCTGAAGAAGATGATGTGTGATGCTCCTTGTCCCCCCCCCCCCCTTCAACACCATGCAACTACCACAACCACCACCTTCTTATGAAACAATATAAAGGACTCTGTATTTGTGCCACCATTACTGAAAGGCATTCCAACTGAAACATAGGCTCATCAAGGCAGGGGCATCAATTACTATGGATATACCAGCCAGTTTTTGAAGAAATTGAACTGCTGAATCATTTTCTACATTGTGCAATTCATTAGGCTAATAGTGAGGGCCAATGGGGTTTATAGGAAACTTGCAGAGATTATTTATCCATCTGTGTATGTTCTGTTAATAATAAATTCAAATTTTCATTTCTGTAATTTTTTGAAACTGTTTAATTCTTTTTGAATCATGGTGTACATATACAGGGCAATTATAAAATAACTACTGTAGTTTGTGGTCTTCTATATCTCAAAGTGCTTATTTGAGAGAGTTGAAATGATGGAACATTATGAGAATTACAAATATATAGCACCTTCTGGGATATTGGAAATTTATTTAGAGATTTGAAAGAAATAACAATTATATACACAGCTATACATTACAGGTCTTACTTCAGTCCCTTCTTCAGTAGATTTATGGATAACTAACTATTAAATTAACATTCTAAAGAATATAAAATACTTCTTAATGGTTAAAAAGGATTGCCATATATTCTTTCTCAGCAGTGGCCTTCTTGATGCACAAGACTTAAAGGAATCCTTTGCCCAGATCATATTTTAATGTTTCTATTTCTCGTAGTCAAAGCAACATATGAATATATGCAATGCCCTTCCATATTCATATGGAATATTTGTATATTAGGCATTTACTCAAGCTATCCAATATTAGATTTTCATAATTGTATAGTTCTGTTTGTGCCATTAAGTGTTGACTGCTTTTTAATGTTTACAGAGAGTGAAGCAATCATTTGTCCATGATAACACTGAGGAGTGCAGTGTTATGAGTTAGCAAAGCATATGCAGGGATGCAGTGGTGTGGGAATATTCATGTGCATAATCTCCCTCACATGTTCCAGTAAAGCGTCAAGCAAATATGATAAATAAATTTGCAACTATATATGACAAATAAATTTGCAGCTATATGTGATAAATAAATTTGCAGCTATATGTGATAGACCACATTGAAGGACGACCTTGTACAGTACAGAAACCGTTGCTGAAGTCTTTGCAATAAAAGCAGAAATCCAAAGGCACATGCACATATTTCTAATGCATGTTCTGTTTTTGTCAGTTTGAGGTGCCTGTATCCACGATATGGAAGATTTTTGTAACACACTTGTCGCATGTTTTTGTAAAAGATCTCACAGGTTCAAGTTCTTCAAAATAACTATTACTAAATGATAACTTCAAGATAACTGTTACTTCTTGACTTTGTTCTATAATTTCTTATCAAAGTGGAGGAGGAGGAACAACCCGGTAACATCCTATAGACAGGTAAAGCATACTTACTCAGCTAATGTGAACACATAAAAGAAGAGTGTCCCCATTCCACTCAAACTTCCTTTTATGACAGGAAAGTCACAATATTTTGAAATCAGCAAATAGCTCATTTTGTCATTTAGTCTGTACTGTTTTTGAACTAATGGTGCAAAGACCACAAACATCTGAGAATATTGTGCTACAAACTTTTCCTGTCAATTAATCTGTTGTCACTTTCCATTCCCATGGTTCTCACATTGCTGGACTTAGGACAATAGTGTATCATCATGTGGTGCAGATGCACCAAGACCATGTGGAATAGGAGATACCTGACATCTAGAGTTTATACTGGGGTTTCAACAATAGTAGCAAAACTGAAAGTAAATTTAATTAATGATGTCACAAACTTTGCAAGAAAAATACTTTCATTAGCTGATTGACCATATGTAATGTGTTACGTATGGTCAATCAGCTAATGATACGACCACAACTAATATACAGATATTAGTTGTGGTCATATCAAAGGAATCTTGTAAGGAATGTACTAGTAATAAAGTTATTTGACGGCCATCTTGTTATGGAATATGTTTCTTAACAGCCATCATGTTATGGTGTGGAATATGTCTAACATTTTATGACAGTTTATATATCCTAATAATATCATGCACCTGGTGGCACACCTGGGCAAAATGGCTCAGGTGTGCTACTAACTCATTCCCCCATTCTCCATAGGATGCCTGATTACTGGGTTTTTGCTATACTTTGAGACCTGTAAGGGCCTCAAACCTTGACAGTTTTTTTAATAATCACCCTGCATATAATAACTGAGAAATCAGAGGTTGTCTCTTTATGGCAAGCATGTGACTAATAAAGTCTGTATTTAACTATAATGATAGTTGGCTGTCAGAAAAATATAATGGACCCACAATTTTTGCATTTCAGAAAAAATAAAAATAAATAAATTTGAAACCTTTTAAGTAGTGTCTTAAATGCAGGATACCCTCTTGGGCCTTTGTTCACAATTGAACATTCTCTTCTTGCATGTCTCAGTTGTAGGCTTCACCTTTTGCAACTTTATTGTACTTGCATTTCTCTTTCAGGCTTCTCATTTCCAGAATTTGACCATTGGCCTCATGGGGATACTCTGCAAAGTACATTTCGAATGACTGCCAGTTTTCAGTTTCATTGCATTTCAAATTTGTTTACCAAGAAACCATCCAATAATATCATTGTGTAAGCTTGACATCAGGAAACATGCTGCTTTGAGAAGCTATGAGAAATTCCCATTTTTATATAATTTACAATAGACAATTCAACAGAACACTGAGTTTAGGATCTGTATAATTATTTATGGATTATCGAGTTTTTTTATTTATTTTTAAATTCTCAAAAGTGCTGTGGTTTTACTATATATCTTTCCTGTGTGAGTTTTACTGGATTTCTTTAATTTTTTTTAATAATCTTAAATTATAGGTGAAAACTTCATACCTTTGAGTAGGACTGTTAATCTCTCAACACTCAATCGCGAATGATTATAATATGAATTTACCCCCCTTCCCGTGTATTGTCATAAATGAATCAAGTTAAAATAATTATTAATTAAAATAAGCATGTATTCAACTCTCCTATCACGTCAAGGGAATCGGAAAGACAGCGGCCACCAACCTCCAAAAACCAACCAACACCACAAGCCATCATGAGAATTGAAAAACAATTGTCGCGAAATTCTAAAAACGACGACACTAATAAATTAATTCACACATATGTTAAACTTTAATAATGATTTAAATTTTATTTTTTAAAAATGATTTTTTAATGATTAAACTTTAATAATGATTTTAAAGTTTAACATATGTGTGAATTAATTTATTAGTGTCGTCGTTTTTAGAATTTCGCGACAATTGTTTTTCAATTCTCACGATGGCTTGTGGTGTTGGTTGGTTTTTGGAGGTTGGTGGCCGCCGTCTTTCCGTGATTCTTTCCGATTCCCTTGACGTGATATGAGAGTTGAATACATGCTTATTTTAATTAATAGTTATTTTAATTTGATTCATTTATGACAATATATGGGGGGGTAAATTCATATTATAATCATTCACAATTGAGTGTTGAGAGATTAACAGTCCTACTCAAAGGTATGAGGTTTTCACCTATAATTTAAGATTATTATAATAATAATAATAATAATAATAATAATAGGACTTATTGGGCTTCATAGTCCCTTTTGATTTGAATTTTTTTTTAATGAAATTTTTAAATCAAAAAAGATAGTAGAGAAAATATTAGTATTCATTTTTCACAAAGTAAGCTCAGCCTAATACTCTGTGTTGTAAATGTTTAGAAACTCAAATTACACTCTAATAAAAATGATCATTGTATCCAAAGAATAAATTATTATTTTGCTATAGATTTTCAAAATAATGTAAGAAGAGCTTGGCAGGAATACAAGAGCTTGGAAGTGTTCTCTTAGATTGTTGAGGAATACCAGTCCCACCAAAATGTAATTATTAAAAATACACAGATTAATACAACTGCTGTGTTGGTTGGATGGCTCGTGGTTCTGGAGTAATATATGCAGTAAAGGTATGCCTGTATTCCCAAATATAGTGTGATCAATGGAAATCCTCTCTCCCCTCTGCTTATGTATGTTTCACTAGTTATTTCAAGTATGATATAGCAAAACCTGGTTGAGATACATAGGTAATACCCTAATTATCTGGAACCATAGAGGAGGAGAAGAGAGAAGAAGTAGTTGAGCCATTTCTTGACCATTGTGGTCACAGACATCATAAGCTAAAGTCAAATATAAAAGAAACTGAAAAAAAAAATCCATTT